>NW_007246029.1:73812-83378 GCF_000164805.1 Carlito syrichta
CCGGGGGGGGGGGGGGGGGGGGGCAGAAACAGGGAGGCTAAACATGGCAGAGCTGGACAGCAGCACTGAAGACAGCACTAAGCCCTGCCCTTTAGGAACAGATACTGGGCCCAGCACGGTGGCTCACACCTATAATCCCAGCACTTTGGGAGGCCAAGGTGAGAGGATTGCCTGAGCCCACAAGTTCAAGATCAGGCTGGGCAACTTGCCGAAACCTCATCTCTACAATAAATCAAAAAATTAGCCCAGCGTGGTGGCATGCGCCTGTGGTTCCAGTTATTTGGAAGGCTGAGGCAGAAGGATCACATGAGCCCAGCAGGTCAAGGCTGCGGTGGTCGTGAGTGTGCCACTGCACTCCAGCCTGGGTAACAGAGTGAGACTCCAACAACGACAAAAAAGGCAACCCCTTCGGGTCCCCTCCCACTGTGGGAGCCTTTGTCCTCTCAATAAATCCTGCTTTCTAAAAAAAGAAAGAAAATAGCCAAGTACTCCATTTCCCAGAGTGAGCAGAGTAAACTTCTCTCTTTCCCAGGCCCTCCCACTCACCTAGGTCCCTTACCTTGGACTTTAGAGCAGTAACTGAATGTGTTGTTGCTCTGGATTATGGCTAGTTAACCCTAAAGCTTCAGAGCCAACACAGATTTTTCTGTCCACCCCAAAACAATCCCACTGGGTCTAGTCTAGCTGGGAACAGTAAGGTTGCCCCCAAACCCACTCTTGTGAAATGAACCACAAGGAAAAAAAAATAAAGACTGCTTTTTCTTGTCCACTGCAGTTGGCTCTAGCTTATTCATAAAGATGATTTCTTTCTCAACATTTTAAACAGGAAAAGTAGATAAGGAAGGAACAATGCCCTCTCGCAAGCAGCAACACAGCTGGCTCCCTGTCAATGCCCAGGTCTACGGTTGATGGCTGACCCGCAGATGGCCTCTGCCTCATCCTCCCAACCACCCTTTACATCTGGGGCCATTCACTCAGCTGGATTTGATCCCATGGGGAAATGAAAACTGCACTTATCCTCTGGCTCCCTGATGGCAGCTACTGCTTAGCTGCTATTTAGGATTATCTAGAAAACCCCGAGACATCCAGGGGAGCAGGATGAGACATCCAGGGGAGAGGGATGAGACAGGTTATTTGAAGCACTGTTTTTACATATTCAAAGAAGTCAATGTATCACCTGCCCACTAAGTACGCTTTTTGTCTGTTTGTTCCCCTTCCCTGCTAGGACAACCCCCTCCATGCTCACAGCTATGGATCCCGCACAAAGCACTTCCCCTCTCATTTTGCCTTAATCCAGGGCTCAGGCAAATAGGATGTGACCAAACCTCACTTGGGCCGTAATGCTGCAAACTGATGTACATTTTAAGCCCAAAGGGTTGAGAGTAAGTAGCATGATGAGCGTGGTTGCTTTGGATTAACCCACAGGACCACCTCGTCCCTAAGCATAAACATCTCTGTGTGCACAGTTGGCACGCTACAGCTGCTGCATAAGCACCAATCCTGCCCAGCAAAGCCTGGTCTGTCTGCTGTTGTGTCTGCTGTGGTAGCTTTCAAGAGACTGAAGAGTTAGGTTATCTATTCTTGACTTGACTCCAGTTTCTTTGGTCTCTACTCTCAGGATAAGATTAATACAGATTAATCTTTTTTTTTTTTGAGTTGGAGTCTCACTCTGTAGCCCAGACTGGAGTGCAGTGGCACACTCACGGCCACTGCAGCCTCGTCCTGCAGGGCGCAGGCGATCCTTCCACCTCAGCCTTCCAAGTAGCCGGAACTACAGGCATGTACCACCACGCCCAGCTAATTTTTTGATTTATTGTAGAGACGAGATCTCACCAAATTGCCCAGGCTGGTCTTGAACCCGCAGGCTCAGGCAATCCTCGTACCTCAGCCTACCAAAGTGCTGGGATTTTAGGCTTGAGCCACTGCGCCTGGGCTTAAGGTCCTATTTTTCAAGAGGAGCCTATACCAGACTCAAAAAAAGCAGCAGTACTATCAGTCAAGCTTGTTGCTGGCACAGAGTGATGTCCCTCATCACACTCCAAAGACCTAGGACACACACAGGCATGTGAGGTCCCACACCCTTTTTTTTTTTTTGAGTCGAAGTCTCACTTTGTTACCTGGCTGGAGTACAGTGACATGGTCACCTCGACTTATTGGGCTCAGGTGATCCTTCTACCTCAGCCTTCCAAGTACCTGTAACTACAGGCGTGTACCACCACACCCAGCTAATTTTTTGATTTATTGTAGAGACGAGGTCTCGCCATGTTACCCAGGATGGTCTTGAACCTTTGGGATCAGGCAATCCTCCCACCTCTGCCTCCCAAAGTGCTAGGATTACAGGCTTGAGCCACCACACCCAGCAACATACCCTTCTCCTGACAACTTGGATAGAGCTAAGAAAGAAGGAAGGGGCAGGCTGGTTTGCTCTACACAGGTTCAGACCCTAGTACGTCCAGCTTCCCAATACTGGGCTGGAAAGAACAGTCACCATCTCCAGGAGCTACTAGAAATTGGGGCACCAAGTTTTATAGGTGAATTTCCCAAATGCATCAACATGCTCATGACCCCTGCCTCCCCCACACTTCCTGGGGTCCCACCAGGATGCAGCTGATAATTAGGAACACAATCAAAGGCTGAGGGATGAATTATTTCTTTGGATTTATATTCTTCTATAAAATACAAATGCTGATTCATCAGTGAGTCAATGTCTGAGAAAAGGTCCTCTTAAGTGGTATTATATCAACACTATTCTTCCCAAGTTTAGATTTCCTGGAAGTCCCATCACTCACAAGTAAGCTCGCCTTCTACTTCTGCCACTGGAAGGCTGGTCTATTCCCAGCCTCAAACAGGGGAAAGCACAGAATCCACCACAATTTTTCCAACACCCTGAGAGTGTTTTATTTCAAACTCTGATCCCTGCCCTGTCATTACAAAGAAAATGCTGCTGGTTTGCTTGCACAGTCCCTGCTGTGGAGAACACTGGTATCAGATGTTCTCTGACACACACAGCCTTCATACTAGATCAGAAGATGGACATATAATACAAAAAAGTAGAGGGCCCATGGCTGTGCCTACCAGCCACCTGCCCAGGCCCAGCCATCAGCCACGGCAGTTGAGGATGAGACTGCTGAAAAGATCCAAGCAGACAGAAGAGAAGGAAGGCGCTCCCTTTCAACAGCATGATGGCGATGGTGACTTCGCAGCATCCAGCAGCTGATTGGCCACGCTTCACCCCAGGAGTCATTTCTTTTGTCAGACCGGCTGAGGCTGATGGGGCTCTCCTTGTGCCTCTTCATAGTCTTCCCACGGCTTCAGCTGGGGGCCAGGGATCATCACCGTCTGAAGAGGAAGAAGCTGAGCTACCCACCAGCCAAGCCCAGGCTAACCCCGAAGAGCCTGCAGGCAGTGACCTCCCTCCCACCAGCTCCCCAGTCACCTTCCCTGGTGTTGCATCATTCCCTCCCTCCACTAGGTGGAGCCCAATAGGGCACCCTAGGGTGCCACAACTCCCACAACTCCCAACTGCCTCAGCTCCCTTCAACCTCGCAGACTGCCTTACCTTAAGGATGGGCTGCTTAGGGGGTGCCCATGAGGGGACGATCTTGCCATGCAGTCTCCAGCTCCCATAGGGGTTCGTCAGGTGCCTTTCAAACACAACATACTCCAAGACATCCTTGGGCACATCTTCCTGTCCATACATCAATCGGCCAAACCGGTCGTAGATGGCCAGAGTCTGCAAGGATGAAAGCAAATCTGGCCCATGAACTGTGTGTGTGTGTCCACACAACAACCATAACAAAAAAAAAACATAATGGGTAGAAAAAAATTTCTCAGAATTCTGAATCTAGGACTAATCATCTGCTGGCACTTGGCTCTTTTTTTTTTTTTTGAGTTGGAGTCTCACTCTGTTGCCCAGACTGGAGTGCAGTGGCCGCTCCTGGCCCCCGCAGCCTTTACCTGCTGGGCTCCGGCGATCCTACCGCCTCAGCCTTCCAGGTAGCTGGAACTACAGGTGTGTGCTACCACGCCTGGCTGATTTTTGATTTATTGTAGAGATGAGGTCTCGCCAAGTTGCTGAGGTGGGTCTCGAACCCGCGGGCTCAGGCAATTCACTCACCTCAGCCTCCTAAAGCAAGGGATTACAGACTGAGCCACCGAGCCCGGCTTGGCACTTGGCTCTTAGAATTTCTTTGACAGAGCCAGGCTTGGTGGCTCATCCTGGTCATTTCTCCCAATTTACCAGGTTTTGTTGGTAAAGGGACCAACTCTAAAGCTTCCTTTATTGTTTTGCTTGATGTCTATGTCTATGGACTTTTGCCAGATATACACTGGAGTCTGTGGCCGGTGCAGTGACACACCTTAATCCCAGCACTTTGGGAGGCTGAGGTGAGTGGATTGCCTGAGCCCACAGGTTCGAGAACCGCCTGGGCAACTTGGCAAGACCTCAGCTCTACAATAATACAAAAAATTAGCCGGGCGTGGTAGCACGTGCCTGTAGTTCCAGTTACTTGGAAGGCTGAGGTGGAAGGATCGCCGGAGCCCAGCAGGTCGAGGCTGCGGTGGCTGGGAGCGGCCACTGCACTCCAGTCTGGAAGACAGAGTGAGACTCCAACTCAAAAAAAAAAAGTTCTTTGACAGGGGTGGGCAGGGAGGAAAGTCAAAACCAGGAAGGGTGGGAGAGAACATGCTCAGGCTGTGTCTCAGCAGAGCTGAGGAGCCGTGGGAAGGGACAATAACAGAGCAAGATGACCATGGTGAGCCTTGTCCTTAGAACTGCAGTCATGCCCAGCACTCCAGAGGTGGGTGCCCACCCGATAGCCAAGAAAAGCTGGAAGGAAAGCAAGCTGGGCTCTACCTGGCGCGTGTGCATACGCACGGTGACCTGGCCATACATGTTGCCCTGGTTCACCAGACTCGAACAGCGAACCTGAACCACCTGGGGCGGCTCTAAAGACTCCACGAAGCTCCAGCGCACTGTCTTGTATTTGATGTCCCAGACCATGTCCTGAGGGCAGAGGAGAACACGCTGGTTTGGGTTTGCCCTCCCTGGGGGAAGCTGGTGCCCCACACATGCTCCCACTTCCTGAAGGACCACAGCCAGCAGGCAGCACTTCCCACCAACGCTCTCTCGTGCCCACTTCCCTCTTGCCTTCCCCAGCTGTTAACTCACCTCACAACTCTCTTCATCTAACTCACACTCAAGACCCACCTTCCTCCTCAAGAACCTTCTCTAAATCAGTGGGAACCACACCCCAATAGATGAACACAGCCAGCACACTCTTCTCCCTCCCACACACGTTCATGATCTGCTAACGAGTGTGTGGACTTTTGCAAATGCATATATGTTTCTTTGCTTCTCCCTCACCTTTTAGCAATGAAAGATGGGAATTTTATAGAGACAGAAAGGCTAAACTGCTAAGACTGGATTAGTTATAGGAGGCTCAGGGGAGACTGAAAGAGTTCTACTGATATGTACTGAAGTTGTTATTCTTTTTTTTTTGGTCAGAGTCTCACTCTGATACCCAGGCTGGAGTCCATGGCACGCTTGCAGCCACTGCAGCCTCGACCTACTGGACTCGGGCAATCCTTCCACCTCAGCCTTCCAAGTAGCTGGAATCAGGGATAAGCCACCACGTCCAGCTAATTCTCTGATTTATTGTAGAGATGAGGTCTTGCCAAGTTGCCCAGGCTAGTCTGGAACCCCTGGACTCAGGCAATCCTCTCGCCTCAGCCTCCCAAAGTGCTGGGATTACAGGTGTAAGCCACCAGCCCCAGCATTGAAGTTGTTATTCTTAAATCTCTAAATGAATCAGAAAGTTTCCATCTTTGGGGATACCCCAAAGTACCTAGTACCCCTGTTACCACATGATATAAGCCTCATGAGCTCCTGTTAAGTCCTTTTAGTGTAGGCATTGGTAGGGTGGCCTAGCATAGCCCATATCCTGACCTCAGGATCCAACCCCCTGTGGTTTCAGCACTGCTTGTGGAAGGAATTTCTTTCTCCTCGTTTGCTAGGGCCCTTACCAGAGTCCATGTCAAGCCACTGTCATTCATCTCAAAAGAATGGAACTTTAACTTGTGCCTTTAAATTCCTGCACTCTCAAAACTGATCTTTCTTAAGAAAAACCAGAGGTGATGTCTAGAATCTGCCCACTCAGACATCCCACAATCCTAAGGAGAGATAACTTACTGGAAAACAGTGTTCAGTTACCAAGGTATGAAGCCGGTCATGGTCTGAGCTAGAAAAGAAAGAGATATACATCACTGACTACTGCTTTTATGATACTCTGTATGAAGGTTGAAAATAGAAAACAGCCAGGTTCGGTGGCTCAGTCTGTACTCCCATCACTTTGGGAGGTCGAGGAGAGTGGATTGCCTGAGCCCGCGGATTCGAAACCAGCCCAGGCAACTTGGTGACACCTTGTCTCTACAATAAATTTTTTTTTTAAACTTTTTTTTTTTTGAGTTGGAGTCTCACTCTGTCGCCCAGACTGGAGTGCAGTGGCCGCTCCCGGCCACCGCAGCTTCGACCTGCTGGACTCCGGCGATCCTTCCACCTCAGCCTTCCAAATAGCTGGCACTACAGGTGCACGCTACCACATCCGGCTAATTTTTTGATTTATTGTAGAGATGAGGTCTCGCCAAGTTGCCCAGGTGAGTCTTGAACCCACGGGCTCAGGCAATCCACTCACCTCAGCCTCCCAAAGGCACGGGATTATAGGCTGAGCCACCGAGCCCGGCTTACAATAAATTTTTTAAAAAAATTAGCCAGATGTGGTAGCATGCACCTGTAGTGCCAGCTATTTGGAAGGCTGAGGCAGAACAATCGCTGGAGCCCAGCAGGTCGAAGCTGGGATGGCCATGAGTGTGCCACTACACTCCAGCCTGGGTAACAGAGTGAGACTCCAACTGAAAAAAAAAAAAAAGATGGGCAAGCGACCCTCACTGGGACGCGAGGACCCATTTTTGCACTAAGCTAGTATAAGGACAAAGTCTAACACAAGTAACAAGCAAAAGCTCATCTTTTCTCCTCTTACCTCTGACATACAAGCAGTACCAACAGGATTGGCCTTGTCCCTTACACACTCATCTCTGAACTCAGTCAAAGATAATAATCTGTCTTCTCTGGTCCTTTTTCCCCTCCAACTTTGTTGTTGCCAAAGTGGCTTACTCATGCTGACTCTATACAGTAATGGTTAAAAATAAAAACCCAGCCGGGCTCGGTGGCTCCGCCTGTAATCCCGCGCCTTTGGGAAGCTGAGGTGAGTGGACTGCCTGAGCCTGCGGGTTCGAGACCCGCCTGGGCAGCAAGACCTCATCTCTACAATAAATCAAAAAATCAGCCAGGCGTGGTAGCGCATGCCTATAATTCTGGCTACTTGGAAGGCTAAGGCGGAAGGATCGCCGGAGCCCAGCAGGTCGAGGCTGCGGTGGCCAGGAGCGGCCACTGCAACTCCAGTCTGGGCAACAGAGTGAGACTCCAACTCAAAAATAAATAAATAAATAAAATAAAAACCCAGACAGCAAACCCCAGGACATAAAGATAAAAGATTTTAAGAGGGCTCCTAACTGAGGGGTCATGAATACACCTAAGACCACAGATTAGTTTCTTTCAGATACACATGCTGTTTCCCCAGTTTCATATTCTACAAGCAGTTTAACTCTATCCCCTTTGAAAAATCTTCTTCTTTAATCCCAGAGCCATTTGGGATTAATTCTAATGTGTCCACCTGCTTCCCTTGAACCTCTATTCCTTTTTTTGTTGTTTTTTTGTGAGTTGGGTTTTCACTCTGTCACCCAGGCTGTAGTACAGTGGCTCAATCACATCTCATCACAGCCTCGACTTCCTGGGCTCAGGTGGTCCCTTCCACCTCAGTGTCCCAAGTAGTTGGGACTACAGTCCTATACCTCCATGCCCAGCTAGTTTTTCTATTTTTCTGTAGAGATGAGGCCTCGCTATATTGCTCAGGCTAATCTCAAACTCCTGGGCTCAAGTGATCCTCCTGCTTTGGCCTACCAAAGTGCTGGGATTATAAGCATGAGGTACCAGACTCTTTCACCTCTAATCCTAATAGAAAAGACTCCAAATCATCTCCTCCAGTGTAGGAAAAGTCTAGACTAGACTGAGTTGTGGTGACAACTACTATGATGACCACCATGGCTGGCACCTCTAAACTCCTCCTCCTCCTCACAAACCTGGCCTAGAAGCCTTCGGTGTAAATAAATTCCTTCTTCTATGAGTTCACTTATGATTTTACAACAGAATTTACTCTAAAAAATGTAAGGAAGATGTCACTTCTGCAATATAATGGTCTGGGATAACGTAAGACTACTGCCACTGTAAGCATTTAGAAATGCTGGATACAATGTAATACCAACAAAACACATTTTCCTTTTTTTTGAGTCTGAGTCTCACTCTGTTACCCAGGCTGGAGTACAGTGGCATGCTCACAGATACCACAGCCTCTACCCACTGGGCTCAGGCAATCCTTCTGCCTCAGCCTTCCAAGTAGCTGGAACTACAGGCACGTACCACCATGCCTGGCTAATTTATTTATTGCAGAGATGAGGTCTGGCCAAGTTGCTCAGGCTGGTCTCGAACCCCTGAGTTCAGGGAATCCTCTTGCCTTGGCCTCCCCGAGTGCAGGGATTACAGGCATGAGCCACCAAGCTTGGCTCCAAACACATTATCTTTTTTTTTTTCAGGTGGAGCCTCACTCTGTCACCCAGACTGGAGTGCAGTGGCCGCTCCCAGCCACTGCAGCTTTGACCTGCTGTGCTCCGGCGATCCTTCCACCTCAGCCTTCCAAATAGCTGGAACTACAGGCGCATGCTACCACACCCGGCTAATTCTTTTTTGATTTATTGTAGAGATGAGGTCTCACCAAGTTGCCCAGGCAGGTCTCGAACCCGCAGGCTCAGGCAATTCACTCACCTCAGCCTCCCAAAGCGCGGGATTACAGGCTGAGCCACCGAGCCCGGCTCAAACCACATTTTCAAATACTCTATCCCAGTTAGCAAAAAAGAAAGTGAAATCTCCAGAGGCCAAAAAGGAAGAGGGGACTAAAAACAGAATGGAAAGAACGCACCCTGATACCATGACAGCACAAGACATGGTGAAGGGTCTTGAGCGGTGGTTCACGCCTGTAACATGCTGGCACATGCCTGAAAAACAGCTATCTGAGAGGCTGAAGTGGGAGGATCGCTTAAACTCAGAAGTTTGACACCAGCCCGGGCAACACAGCAAGACCCTGTCTCTATTAAAAAATTAAAAAATAAAAAAAGCTTTTCTTGAGTTGGAAAATAAATAAAAACTGAAAAATTAGAGCCCTATATTACACTCAGACAGGAATTTCTAAGCTAAGAAATAAACAGAAAAGTCCCGGCACGGTGGCTCATGCCTGTAATCCCAACACTTTGGGAGGCTGAGGCAAGAGAATTGCATGAACCCAGAAGTTCGAGACCAATCTGGCCAACATGGCAAGATCTCGCCTCTATAATAAGTCAGAAAATTAGACAGGTGAGGTGGAGCACACCTGTAGGCCCAGCTACTTGGAAGGCTGAGG
>NW_007246029.1:83398-84515 GCF_000164805.1 Carlito syrichta
AGGAAAAAAACCCCATTCACTTTTAATGCTATCGTATGAGGGGAAATTTTAGTAAATGTAAAGGACAGTTCCATTCAGAACAAAGTCAAGAAATGATTTTGGCAATTATGTGATTAATTTGAGTAATGTAAACAGATATACAAGAACATTCAGTTTTGAACATGATTTTTAAACATGTACATATTATCTCATGTGGCCAGTGATGCTAGTTAAATGCATCAGACCAGAACTAAGTGTTCAATCTGGTCAACATGCCAAGATCTCGCCTAGATAATAAGTCATAAAATTAGACAGGTGAGGTGGAGCACACCTGTAGGCCCAGCTACTTGGAAGGCTGAGGTAGAAGGATCACCTGCGCCCAGCAGGTTGAGGCAGCGGTGGCCATGATTGTGCCACTACACTCTAGCCTGAGTGACAGAATGAGATTCCAACTAAAAAAAAATTAAATAAACAAACAGAAAAATTGATACCTGCCCATGGGGTGCTTGGCAGAAACAAACACAAAACCTTGCTGGGAACAAATTCATATAAGATGTTTGGGAATTTCCTCAGAAGAAACAATCGCCACTGAAGATAAGCTGACAACTAAACAATGCAAAATAAACCCCAATCTTTTTTTTTTTGAGTCAGAGTCTCACTCTATAGCCCAGGCTGGAGAGCAGTGGCATGCTTACAGCCACAGAAGCCTTAACCTGCTAGGCTCAGGTGATCCTTCTGCTCAGTCTTTCAAGTAGCTGGAACTATAGGAGCGCCACCTAGCCTGGCTAATTTTTCTTAATTTATTGTAGAGATAAGGTCTTGCCAAGTTGCCCAGGCTGGTCTCGAACCAGTGGGCTCAGGAAATCCTTTCACCTCAGCCTCCCAAAGTGCTGGGATTAAGGTGTGTCACCACACCGGCCACAGACTCCAATCTATATCTGGCAAAAGTCCATAGACATAGACATCAAGCAAAACAATAAAGGAAGCTTTAGAGTTGGTCCCTTTACCAACAAAAACTGGTAAATTGGGAGAAATGACCAGGATCAACTAATTCAGAAGGCTGGATCTTTTTTTTTTTAGTCGGAGTCTCACTCTGTCGTCCAGACTGGAGTGCAGTGGCCGCTCCCGGCCACCACAG
>NW_007246029.1:84749-92214 GCF_000164805.1 Carlito syrichta
GCCTGTAATTCCGGCTACTCGGAAGGCTGAGGTGGAAGGATCGCCGGAGCCCAGCAGGTCGAGGTTGCGGTGGCCGGGAGCGGCCACTGCACTCCAGTCTGGGCGACAGAGTGAGACTCCGACTCAAAAACAAACAAACAAACTAAAAACAACCAGGACAGTGCTTGATGAAGGGAGAGGCTTCTGATGATAAGTGGAGGAATGCCAACGTGTTTACCATACCCCTTCCCTCAGCCCCAACATGACATGAGGGTAATGGCTTCTGTTTCTCGAGTGACTGGTTGGTACTAGGGCAGGCAGTGGGAACCTTCCTCTACAAAAATGTGGGGTTGTGCATTGGTCAGTGGATTGTAGAGGGACCAACGCAGATGCTTGCCTTAATTTTGGCCCTCTTGGTTACAGTAGCTTCCTCTACCAGCATCTATCAGAAGATTAAAAGGGACAAGAATACCTGTTTTGTTTTTATTTAGCCAGACAAGTAAGGAAATCTTTGTCAGGTCACTGGCTGACCACAGATGTACTGGAACAAAAACTTCAGTGACTACATAAAACAAGGAATACACATCTAGCCAAATTAATTTGAAAAAAAACACACACACACAAACAAATGGCAGCAGTCCTAATAAGCAAAATCAGCAATTTCTGAGGAGTGGGAGAATCTGATTTCCAGAATTACCACATTATAACAATCAATGTCCAGTCTTGATTTAAAAAAAATTATAAAACATTCAAAGAAACAAGAAAAGATGGTCTATTTACAGGAAAGAATTTGACACAAACCATCCCTGAGGAAGCCCAAATATTGTAATTAATCAAAGACACAAAATCAACTGCCCTAAATATCCACAATGAGCTATGGGAAACCTTTAGAAAAGAACTAAATAAAATAAGGAAAACAATGTTCTTTGTTAATGCAAAGAACTAATAAATCAAGATGATAATGTGTGAATAAAACAAGAATATCACTAAAGAGACAGAAATTACAACAAGGAATTTGTTTGTACAGGCTGGGCTCAGTGGCTCAGCCTGTAATCCCAGCACATTTTTTTTTTTTTTTGAGTCGGAGTCTCACTCGGTTGCCCAGACTGGAGTGCAGTGGCCGCTTCCGGCCACCGCAGCCTCAACCTGCTGGGCTCCAGCGATCCTTCTACTTCAGCCTTCCGAGTAGCTGGAACTACAGGCGCGCTACCACATCCGGCTAACTTTTTTTTGATTTATTGTAGAGATGAGGTCTCGCCAAGTTGCCCAGGTGGGTCTCGAACCCGCGGGCTCAGGCAATCCACTCACCTCAGCCTCCCAAAGGCACGGGATTACAGGCTGAGCCACCGAGCCCGGAAATCCCAGCACTTTGAGAGGCCAAGGCGAGAGGATTGCCCGAGCTTAGGAGTTTGAGACCAGCCTGGGCAACTTGGAGAAACCTCGTTTCTACAATAAATCAAAAAAATTAGCTAGGCATAGTGGTGTGCACCTGTGGTTCCGGCTACTTGGAAGGCTGAGGCAGAAGGATTGCCTGAGCCCAGTAGGTAGAGGCTGTGGTGGCTATGAGCATGCCAGAGAACTTTAGCCTAGGCAACAGGGTGAGACTCCAACTCAAAAAAAAAAAAAAATAGCCGGGTGTGGTAGCACAAGCCTGTAGTTCCAGCTACTTGGAAGGATGAGGCAGAAGGATCACCTGAGCCCAGCAGGTCGAGGCTGCAGTGGCTGTGAGTGTGCCACTGCACCCCAGCCTGGGTGACAGAGTTAAGACTCCAACTCAAAAAAACAAAAAAAATTAAGTAAAGTCACAGAATACAAAATCAACATGTAAAAAATCAGTTTTATTTCTATATATTAGCAATAACCAAAAAGAAAGGAAATTGAGAGTAAAATGCTTAGGAATAAATTTAACCAAGGAAGCACAATACTTGTATGCTACAAACTACAAAGCATTGCTGAGAGAAATGAAAGAAGACCTCAATAAATTGAAAGACATCCCTTGTTCATAGAATGGAAGACAATATTGGTAAGGTGGCAATACTACCCAAAGTGATCTACAGATTCAGTGAAATCCCAATCATAAGTCCAAAAGCGTTTTTTGCAGAAATAGAAAAACACATCCTAAAATTCACATGAAATTTCAAGAGACCTTGCATAGTCAAAACAATCTTAAAAATGAAGAACAAAGTTGGAGGACTTTCAAATTCAACACTTCCTACATAGCTACAGTAATCAAGTGTAGTACTGGCATAAAGACAGATCTATAGGCCAATGGAGTAGAAAAAAAGTGCCCAAAAATAAACCCTCACATTTATGGTCAACCGATTCTCAACAAAGTGATGGAAAATGTAGAAAATCCAAGACCATTTAATGGGAATGCACAGTGTCTTCAACAAATGGTGCTGGGAAAATGGATATCCATGTGCAAAAGAATGCAAAAATATCCACTTACTTTACATCATATACAAAACTAACTCAAAAGGGATAAGCGATCTAACTGTGAGAACTAAAACTACACAACTCTTAGAAGAAAACAGGGGAAGCACTTCACGACACTGGACTTCACAAGGATGTCTTGAATATGACTCCAAAAACAAAGGCAACAAAAGAAAACACATATAAACTGGATTTCATGAAAATTAAAGTTTTGTGCATCAAGGACACTATCAAGAGTGAAAACAGAGGTGAGCGAATTACCTGAGCCCGCAGGTTTGAGACCTGCCCAGGCAACTTGGCGAGACCTCATCTCTACAATAAATCAAAAATTAGCCAGACATGGTAGCACGTGCCTGTAGTTCTGGCTACTTGGAAGGCTGAGGCAGAAGGATCGCCAGAGCACAGCAGGTTGAGGCTGCAGTGGCCGGGAGCATGCCACTGCACTCTAGTCTGGGCGACAGAGTAAGACTCCAACTCAAAAAAAAAACAACAAAAAAAAAACAGTGAAAAGACAATTCATGGGATGGGGAGAATATTTGCAAAGCATTTATCGATCAGGGATTAACATCCAGAATATATAAAGAACTATAATTTAACAACAAAATAACAAACAACTCAATTAAAAAATGGGCAGCTGGGTGTGATGGCTAACGCCTGTAATTCCAGCACTTTGGGAAGGGGAGGTAAGAGGATTGTCTGAGCCCAGCAGTTCGAGATCAGCCTGGGCAACTTGGTGAGACCTCAACTCTACAATATGGGCATGGTAGCACGGGCCTGTAGTTCCAGTTACTTGGAAGGCTGAGGCAGAAGGATCACCTGAGTCCAGCAGGTCAAGGCTTTGGTGGCCATGAGCATGCCACTGCACTACAGCCTGGGCAACAGAGTGAGATTCTGACTCAAAAAAAAAAATTGCTGGGCTCGGTGGCTCAGCCTGTAATCCCATGCCTTGGGAGGCTGAGGTGAGTGAACTGCCTGAGCCCGCGGGTTCGAGACCCCACTGGGCAACTTGGTGAGACCTCATCTCTACAATAAATAAAAAAATTAGCCGGGTGTGGTAGTGCACGCCTGTAGTTCCAGCTAATTGGAAGGCTGAGGCGGAAGGATCGCCAGAGCCCAGCAGGTCGAGGCTGCGCTGGCCGGGAGGGGCCGCTGCACTCCAGTCTGGGCAACAGAGACTCCAACTCAAAAAAAAAAAAAAAAAATAAGGCGGGCATGGTGGCACATGCCTTTGGTTTCAGCTACTTGGAAGGCTGAGGTGAAAGGAACATCTGAGCCTGGCGGGCTGAGGCTGTGGTGGCCGGGAGCATGCCAATGCACTCCAACCTGGGTGACAGCGAGACTCTGACTCAAAAAAAAAAATGGGTAAAGAACTTCAACGGAACTTTCTTCAAAGAAGACGTACAGGCTGGGCACCGTGGCTCAGCCTGTAATCCCAGCACTTTGGGAGGCTAAGGCGAGTGGATTGCCTGAGCCTGCAGGTTCAAGACCAGCCTGGGCAACTTGGTGAGACCTCATCTCTATAATACATCAAAAATTAGCCGGGTGTGGTAGCGCATGCCTGTAGTTCCAGCTGCTTGAAGGCTGAGGCGGAAGGATCGCCAGAGCCCAGCGGGTTGAGGCTGTGGTGGCCGGGAGCAGCCACTGCACTCCAGCCTGGGCGACGGAGTGAGACTCCAACTCAAAAACAGAAGATGCACAAATAGTCAACAAGCACCTGAAAAGATACTCAATGTCACTAGCTATGAGAGAAATACAAAGCAAAACCATAATGAGACACCATGCTTCACACCCATTAGGGTGCCAATAATTAAAAAAAAAAAAAAAAAAAAAGGAAAGTGACAAGTGTCAGTGAGGATGTAGAGAAATGGGAGCCCTTGTGTACTGTTCGTGGGAATGTAAAATGGTAGGGCTGCTGTGGAAAACCATATGGCAGTTACTCAAAAAGTTAAACACAGAGTTACCGTGTGATCCAATAACTTCAATTCTGGGTATATTCACAAAATAACTGAAAGCAGGAACTCAAATATACTTCAATAGCAATGTTCACAAGAGTATCATTCACAATAGCTAAAAGGTGGAAACAGCGTGATTATCCACCACTAAATGAATGGATAAACGAAATGTTGAACATCCATACAATGGAATATTATTCAGCCTTCAAAAAGGAAAGAAATTCTGATACCTGCTACAATACAGACGAAAATTGAAAACATCACGGTGGCCGGACTCAGTGGCTCAGCCTGTAAACCCAGCGCTTTGAGAGGCGGAGGTGAGTGGATTGCCTGAGCCCACGGGTTCGAGACCTGCCCAGGCAACTTGGCGAGACCTCATGTCTACAATAAATCAAAAACTAGCCAAGCGTGGTAGCGCGCGCCTGTATTTCTGGCTGCTTGGAAGGCTGAGGTGTAAGGATCGCCAGAGCCCAGCAGGTTGAGGCTGCAGTGGCCAGGAGCGTGCCACTGCACTCCAGTCTGGGCGACAGAGTGAGACTCCAACTCAAAAAAAAAAAAAAGAAAACATCATGGTAAGTGAAATAAGCCCGACACAAAAGGACAAATAGTGTCAGATTCCACTTCTGTGAGGCACTAGATGTGTTAGTCTGTTCAGGATGCTATAACAAATGAATACTATATTCAGGGTGGCTTATAAAAAACATTTACTTCTCACAGTTCTGGAGGTAAGAAGTTCAAGATCAAGGTCCTGGCGGATTTGACATGCCCTTTTCTCATAGAGAGAGCCTTCTTGTGTCCTCAGAGGGTGAAAGGGACAGACAGACTCCCTCCGCCCTCTTTTTTTTTTTTTTTTGAGTTGGAATCTCACTCTGTCGCTCAGACTGGAGTACAGTGGCCGCTCCTGGCCACGACAGCCTCGACCTGCTGGGCTCTGGTGATCCTTCTGCCTCAGCCTTCCAAGCAGTGTGCGCTACCATGCCCAGCTAATTTTTTTATTTATTGTAGAGATGAGGTCTCACCAAATTGCCCAGGTGGGTCTCGAACCCGCGGGCTCAGGCAATCCACTCACCTGGGCCTCCCAAAGTGCGGGATGATTACAGGCTGAGCCACCGAGCCCAGCCTCTGCCCTCTTTTATAAGGGTACTAATCCCATCCAAGAAGGCTTCACCCTCACTCTCGTCACTTTCTAAAGCCCCACCTCCTAATACCATCATTTTAGAGGTAAAAAGTTCAACATATGAATTTTAGGGGCACACAAACATTCTGACCATAGGATTAGAATAGGTAAATGTATAGAGATAGAAAGTAGAATAGAGCTTACCAGAGGCTAAAGGGAAGATGCAAAGTAATTTTTTCTTTTGAGTCAGAGTCTCATTCTGCCACCCAGGCTGGAGTGCAGTGGCAAGCTCACGGCTACTGCAGTCTTGACCTGCTGGGATCAGGCAATCCTTCCATCTCAGCTTTCCACGTAGCTGGAACTACAGGCGTGCGCTACCACGCCGGCTAATTTTTTAATTTATTGTAGAGACGAGGCATCACCAAGTTGCCCAGGCTGGTCTTGAATTCCTGGGTTCAGGCAATCCTCTTACCTCAGCCTCCCAAAGTGCTGGGATTATAGGCATGAGCCACCGCACTCAGCTGCAAGGTAATTATTAAGGTAATTATTGTTTAATCAGTACAGGATTTCTGCTGGGGTGATGAACACACTCTGGAAATGGAGAGTGGTGATGGCTGAACAACACTGTAAATGTACTTAAGCCACTGGATTTTATACTTGAAAATGATTAAAATGGTAAAATTTATCATATGCATATTTTACCTTAAGTATACACAGCTTATATTAAACATATAATTTTAAAAATAAATGGTTATGTGGCTGGGCATGGTGGCTCACACCTGTAATCCTAGCACTCTGGGAGGCCAAGGGTTGATCACTTAAACCCAAAAGTTTGAGACCAGCCTGGGCAAAACAGTGAGGCCTCATGTCTACAAAAAAAAATCAAAAAAATAAGCTGGGCGTGGTGGCCTGTACCTGTAGTCCTAGCTACTAGGGAAGCTGAGGAAGAAGGAAATCAAGGCTATGGTGAGCTGTGACATGCAACTGCCACTGCACTACAGTCTAGGTGACAGAGTGAGACTCCAACTCAAAAATAAATAAATAAGCACGCGCCTGTAGTTCCAGTTACTTGGAAGGCTGAGGCGGAAGGATCGAGGCTGCTGTGGCTGGGAGCATGCCACTGCACTCCAGTCTGGATGACAGAGTGAGACTCCAACTCACAAAATAAATAAATAAATAAATAAACAAACCGTTTTACACACACACACACATATTTTAATACCTATTTACTTTTTTAAAAATGCAAAAACTGGGCACAGTAGCTCACACCTGTAATCCCAGCACTTGGGAGGTAGAGGCGCGAGGACTGCCTGAACCCAGGGGTTCGAGACCAGCATGAGCAACATGGCAATATCTTGTCTCTAAAAAAAATCAGCCGGGCATGGTGGCGCATGCCAAGGTTCCAGGTCAAGGCTGCAGTGACTGACCGTGCCATCTGGGCAACAGGATAGAAACCTTGTCTCTACAAAAAATATAAAAATTAGCTAGGCTTGGTGGTATATGCCTATAGTCACAGCTACTTGGGAGGCTGAGGTGGGAGGATCGTTTGAGCCCTGGAGTTCGAGGCTACGGTGAGCTATGATTGAGCCATCGTACTCCAGCCTGGACAACAACATGAGACTCCAACTCAAAAAAAAAAAGAAAAAAAGAAACTGGATGATAGAATGGAGAATTCTATCAGAGAACTAGACTCACACAAAAAAATGAGACTGAGCACGGTGGTTCACACCTATAATCCCAACACTTTGGGAGGCCAAAGTGAGAGGATTGCCTGATCCCAGGGGTTCGAGACCAGCCTAGGTAACTTGGAGAGACTTCATCTCTATAATAAATCAAAAAATTAGCCGGGCATGGTGGTATGTGCCTATAGTCCCAGCTACTTGGAAAGCTGAGGTGGAAGGATCACCTGAGCCCAGCAGGTCGAGTCTTCGATGGCTGTAGTGTGCCACTGCACTCCAGTCTGGGCGACAGAGTAAGACTCTGA
>NW_007246029.1:92362-93396 GCF_000164805.1 Carlito syrichta
CTCGACCCCGCGGGCTCAGGCAATCCATTCACCTCAGCCTCCCCAAGCGAGGGATTACAGGCTGAGTCACCGAGCCCAGCTTGAAATGAAAATTCTAAAGTAGGCCAGGCTCGGTGGCTCTGCCTGTAATACCAGCACTTTGGGAGGCCGAGGCGAGTGGAATGCCTGAGCCCACAGGTTCGAGACCAGTCTGGGCAACATGGTGGGACCTCATCACTACAATAAATCAAAAAATTAGCTGGGCATGGTAGTGCGCACCTATAGTTCCAATAGCTAGGAAGGCTGAGGTGGTAGGTTCGCCAGAATCCAGCAGGTCGATGCTGGGGTGGCCATGAGTGTACCACTGCAGTCCTGCAGGGGCAATGGAGTGAGACTCCAACTCAAAAAAAAAAAAAGAAAATCCTAAAGTAAAAAATAAAAAATAAGTATAAAATTAAAAATTCAATAGGTAGGTTTAACAGTACATTAGATACACCTAAAAAGAGGACAGGAAGATAGATCAGAAAATATCCAGACTAAAGCTGAAGAAGAAAAAAAGGCTGGAAAAATATAGAAAAAAGCCTAAGACACATTTGGCACACAGTGAAAGATCTAACATATGTATATTCAGAACCACACACGGAGATGAGAAAGTGGAGCAGAAGCAACATTTGAAGAAATGTTCTGAGAATCTTCCAACACTGACAAAAAAGGCACCCCAAAATTTAAGAAACAATATGAACCCAGAGCAGGATAAAGACACAGACACACACACACCCCCTACCACATACACATTCCTGTAGGTACATCACAGTAAACTGCTGAATATTAAAAAGAGAGAAAATATATATATAAATGTGTATGTGCATGTGTATGTGTATACTTTTTTTTTTTTTTTTTGAGTAGGCGTCTCACTCTGTCACCCAAAGTAGAGCGAATGGTATGATCACAGCTCACTGCAACTTCATGGGCTCAGGTGATCCTTTCATACCTAAGCCTCCAGAGTAGCTGGGACTACAGACACACACCACCAACCCAGCTTTTTTTTTTTTTTT
>NW_007246029.1:93609-94433 GCF_000164805.1 Carlito syrichta
TCACCCAGACTGGAGTGCAGTGGCCGCTCCTGGCCACTGCAACCTCGACCTGCTGGGCTCAGGCGATCCTTCCGCCTCAGCCTTCCATGTAGCTAGAACTACAGGTACATGCTACCACACCCAGCTAATTTTTGATTTATTGTAGAGATGAGGTCTTGCCAAGTTGCCCAGGAGGGTCTCGAACCCGCGGGCTCAGGCAATCCACACACCTCAGCCTCCCAAAGGCGCGGAATTACAGGCTGAGCCACCGAGCCCGGCTTGGAAAAAATCTTAAAAGCAGCCAGACGCTGGTTGTGATGGCTCATATCTGTAATCTCAGTACTTTGGGTACAAAGGCAAGAGGATTGCCTGAGCCTAGGAGTTTGAAACCAGCCTGGGCAACCTGATGAAACTTTGTCTCTAACAATAAATCAAAAAACTAGCTGGGTATGGGGGCACATGCATGTAGTTCCAGCTACTTGGAAGGCTGAGGAGGAAGGATCGCCTGAGCCCTGTAAGCTGTGCTGGCTATGATTGTGCCACTGCACTTCAGCCTGAGTAAGAGAGTGAGATTCTAACCCCCAAAAAAAAAAAAGGTTAGGCTCGGTGGCTTAGTCTGTAATCCCAGTGCTTTGGGAGGCCAAGGTGAGTGGCCAAGGTGAGTGAATTGCCCGAGCCTGCGGATTTGAGACCCGCCTGGGCAACTTGGTGAGACCTCATTTCTACAATAAATCAGAAATTAGCTGGGCATGGTAGCGCGTGCCTGTAGTTCCAGCTACTTGGAAGGCTTAGGCAGAGGGATTGCCAGAGCCCAGTAGGTCAAGGCTGCAGTGGCTGCTCCCACT
>NW_007246029.1:94800-97100 GCF_000164805.1 Carlito syrichta
GACCCTCCTGGGCAACTTGGCGAGACCTCATCTCTACAGTAAATCAAAAAATTAGCCGGGTGTGGTAGTGCGCGCCTGTAGTTCCAGCCACTTGGAAGGATGAGGCGGAAGAATCGCCAGAGCCCAGTAGGTTGAGGCTGCAGTGGCCGAGAGTGTGCCACCGCACTCCAGTCTGGGCGACAGAGCGAGACTCCAATTCAAAAAAAATAAAAATAATAATAATAATAAATAAATAAGTAAATAAATAAATAAATAAAATAAATAAAATAAAGAAGAAAGCAGAACCAACCAGGTATGGTGACTCATGCCTGAAATCCTAGCACTTTGGGAGGCTGAGGCAAGAGGATTGCCTGAGTCCATGGGTTCAAGAGCAGCCTGGGCAACATGGTGAGACCTCATCTCTACAATAAATAAAATAATTCACTGGGTGTAGTGGCGTGTGCCTGTAGTTCCAGCTACTTGGAAGGCTGAAACAGAAGGATTGCCTGAGCCCAGTAGGTCAAGACTGTGGTGGCTGTGAGCGTGCCACTGCACTCCAGCCTGGGCGACAGAGTGAGAGTTTGACTGAAAAAAAAAAAGAAGACAGAATCAAAAAATTAGATAATAGCATGATGGAAAATGGATGAGGTAGTAAAGGTAATAATCAGAATTAAAGTGTTCTAAGCCAGGAGAAATGGCTCAAGCCAGTAATCCCAGCACTTTGGGAAGCCAAGGCGAGAGGATTGACTGAGTCTATGGGTTTGAGACCAGCCTGGGCAATATGGTGAGACCTCATCTCTACAATAAATCAAAAAAATTAGTTGGGTGTGGTAACTTGTGCCTGTAGTTCCGGCTACTTGGAAGGCAGAGGTGGAAGGATCTCCAGAGCCCAGCAAGTCGATGCTGGGGTGGCCATGAGTATGCCACTGCACTCCAACCTAGGCGATGGAGTGAGACTCCAAATCAAAAAAACCAACAACAACAACAAAAAGTGTTTTAAGGTTCTCATAATGTTAAGAATGCATGTTAAACATTTTCAGGATAACCAATAAAAGAAAAGAAGTACAATGAAACATTTCCAAACAAGTAGAGGGAATAAGAAAAAAAAAGAAGGCAATTATATCAAGTCAACAAATGAAAGGAGAAAAAGAGGCCAGGCAGTGGCTCACACCTGTAATCCCAGCACTTTAGGAGGCCAAGGGGGGAGGATTGCTTGAGTCCAGGAGTTACAGACCAGCCTGGGCAACATAGCAAGACCTAGTCTCTATAAAAATCAAAAAATTAGTCGGCATTACAACAATTACCTGTAGTACCAACTACTCTGGAGGCTGAAACAGAAGAACTGCCTGAGCCCAGGTTGAGGCTGCTGTGTGCCATGCCCATGCCACTGCACTCCAGCCTGGGTGATAGAATGAGACACAAACTCAAAACAAACAAAACCAAACATACACACACACACACATACACACACAATACACCTCATCAACAAGGGTACCTGTATAATGAATGTTTGTATATCTAACCCTGAAGTGTGCCTCACATCTTGAAAAAAAAAACAAAACTTTATTTTAATGAGAAAAAGAAGTAAAGAAAAATCACAGTAAATAGAATGCACAAAATAATGTGGTAGAAAAAAATCAAATATACCAAAAACAACATTGAACAATAAAATAGCAGGCTTCAAAAACATCCATATTCTTTTTCTTTTCGAGTCCGGGTCTCACTTGGTCACCCAGGTTCGAGTTCAGTGGCATGATCATGGCTCACTGCAGCCTCCAACTCTTGACCTCAAGAGATCCTCCTGTCGCAGCCTCCCAAATAGCTAGGACCAAGGCTTCTCCATCCATATTTTTATACTTTCACCAAATGTCTGTATCTGTTAACAATATGCTATATTATTTTATGTATTTGAAAAATGTGTATGTGCTAGGCACAGTGACTGATACCTGTAACCCCAGCATTTTGGGAAGCTGAGAATAGAGGATTACTCCAGACCAGGAGTTCTAGACCAACCTGAGCAACAAAGCAATACCCTGTCTCTATACAAATTGAAAAATTAACCAGGCATGGTGGTGCATGCCTGTGAACCCAGCACTTGGAAGGCCTAGGCAGGTGGATCAATACTCCCAGCACTTTGGGGGAGGCCTAGGCAGGCAAATTGCATGAGGCCAGGAGTTTAAGACCAGCCTGGGCAATACAGTCAGACTTGTCTCTACAAAAAAAAATTTTTTTTTTTTTTGAGTTGGAGTCTCACTCTGTCACTCAGACTGGAGTGCAGTGGCCGCTCCTGGTCACTGCAGCCTCGACCTGCTGGACTCCAG
>NW_007246029.1:97758-104542 GCF_000164805.1 Carlito syrichta
CTCCAACTCAAAAAAAAAAAAAAAAATTAGCTGGGCACTGTAGCAAGTGCCTATAGTTCCGGCTACTTGGAAGGCTGAGGTAGAAGGATTGCTGGAGTCCAACAGGTCAACACTGGGGTGGCCGTGAGCATGTCACTGCACTCCAGCCTGGGCGACAGAGTGAGACTCCAATTCAATAACAACAACAAAATTGGCTTGGCATGGTGGTACATGCCTATAGTGCCAACTACTTGAGAGGCTGAGGTAGGAAGACCGCTTGAGTCCAGGAGTTCAAAGTTGCAGTGAGCCATAAGTACATGACTGTACTTCAGCTTGGGTGACAGAGTGAGACCCTATCTTTAAAAAGAAAAAAAAACAGACTCAATGACTCAGCCTGTAATCCCAGCACTTTGGGAGGTCGAGGCAAGTGGACTGCCTGAGCCTGCAGGTTCGAGATCAGTCTGGGCAACTTGGCGAGACTGTGTCTCTACAATAAATAAAAAATTAGCCAGGCGTGGTAGTGTGCACCTATAGTTATGGCTTCTTGGAAGGCCGAGACAGAAGGATCGCCGGAGCCCAGCAGGTCAATGCTGGGGTGGCCATGAATGTGCCACTGCACTCCAGCCTGGGCGACAGAGACTCCAACTCAAAAAAAAAAAGAGCCGGGCACAATAGCTTAATACCTGTAATCTCAGCACTTTGGGAGGCAGACACAAGAGGATTGCTTGAGTCCAGGGATTCAAGATCAGCCTGGGCAATTTGGTGAGACTTCATTTCTACAATAAATCAAAAAAATTGCTGGGCATGGTGGCATGCACCTGTAGTTCCAGCTACTTAGAAGGCTGAGGCAGAACAACATAGACTGCAGTGGCTGTAAGTGTGCCACTGCACTCCAGCCTGGACAACAGAGAAAGAAAAAAAAATTATTCCAGGCTCCTAACAATGATTCTTCATCTGCTAGCATCTCTGACTTGGTTAACACTGAGAAGAAGTTGTAAAATTTCAAATGAAATTTACTCAAAATAACTAAGGAAAAGGAATTGTATGTAGATAAGACAAACACACAAAGGATCCAGATGAATTAAGGGACCAGATATGGTGAAAACAATAGCCCTTCCAATACACGTAGGTGGAACTGATGCAGACTAAACAGTGAAAATTCCCAGAAGCAGAGAGGAGTCAGACAGCTTCAGTCACTAGTTATTTTCAATGTAGGAAGTTCTCTCACTTTAGAACTCTTACATGAAGGAAAAAAAACAAAAACAAATAATAGCAGCTAATCACAGAATGGGTACAAGGTAGGAAGTTCACTTACTTGTTTAGACAAAGGTGAGCTTCAATGAAGATATCCTTAGCTTTTTCAGGGAAGTCCTTTGTTTTAAAACTGGCATCATATTCTTTAATCTTCCGGACTCTGTAAAATTAAGCCTAGTCATCATTTCTTCTTTTTTTTTTGAGTTGGAGTAATCTCACTCTGTCGCCCAGACTGGAGTGCAGTGGCCGCTCCCGGACACCACAGCCTCGACCTGCTGGGCTCCGGTGACCCTTCTGCCTCAGCCTTCCAAGTAGCTGGAACTACAGGCACGCACTACCACGCCCAGCTAATTTTTGACTTATTGTAGAGATGAGGTCTTGCCAAGTTGCCCAGGCAGGTCTCGAACCCGCGGCTCAGGCAATCCACTCACCTCAGACTTCTAAGGCATGGGATTACAGGCTGAGCCACCGAGCCCGGCCAGTCATCATTTCTAAAGAAGACTTCATGCAATTACATAATTCACAGCTTACATTAACCTCCATTAGCATTTGTCCACTTATTCAACAAGTGTTTTTTCAATGTGTCAAATTATATAAATTCAACCTTCTAACTTTTTTTTTTGAGTTGGAGTCTCACTCTGTTGCCCAAGCTGGAATGCAGTGGCATACACCCAGCCACCACAGCCTCGACCTGCTGGGCTCAGGCAATCCTTTCACCTCAGTCTTCCAAGTAGCTGGAACTACAGGTGTGTGCTTCACGCCTGGCTTATTTTTTGATTTATCGTAGAGACGAGGTCTCACCAAGCTGCCCAGGTTGGTCTTGAACCCCTGAACTCAGGCATCCTCTAGCCTCGGCCTCCCAAAGTGCTGAGATTACAGGCTTGAGCCACGGCACCTGACCTCTAACTCTATTTTAAATCTAAAGAAAGACCAAGACTTCTCATAGTGCAACTTCAGAATTCTGGGATCAAAGAAACTATTCTATAGGCACAAAGAAAGAAAAAGACTGGTTAAATGCAAAGGCTCAAGAGTCAGAATGACACTGGGCTTCTAAATAGCATCATTAGAAGTTAAAAAGACACAAAGCAGCTTCTAGTCCAGAATTCTATACTTGGGCAAACCATAAACGAAGTGGAAGAACAAAAGACTTTTTTCAGACTTGCAAGATCTTATTTACCTATCATCCACTCTCTTTCTCAGGAAGCTTCTGGAGAATGTGTTCTACCAAAGTAATAAAGCAAGAAAGCAAAGGACCATACTGGGAGGCCAAAGCAACAGGACCACCTGAGACTAGCCTGGGCAATACAGTGTGGCCTTGTTTCTACAAAAAATTTTTTAAAAACCAGCTGGGCATGGTGGTGTGTCTATGTAGTCCCAGCTATTTAGGAGGCTGAGGCAGGAGGGTCACTTGAGTCCAGGAATTCGAGATTACAGTGAGTTATGACCATACTATTGTATTCCAGCCTGGGTGACAGAGTGAGACTCTGTCCCCCCCTCCCAAAAAACCATGAAATCCAGCAAACGGGAAACACAACACAATAAAGAGGTAAAAAGAAAAGAATATTAGGTCCTAAGATAGACAGTGGGCCGGGCACAGTGGCTCAAATGTGTAATTCCAGCACCTTGGGAGGCTGAGGCAAGAGGACTGCCTGAGTCCAGGGGTTTGAGACCCCAGGGGTTTGAGACCAGTCTGGACAACATGGAGAGACGCTGTCTCTACAGTAAATCAAAAAATTAGTCAGGTGTGGTGACACATGCCTGTGGTTCCAGCTACTTGAAAGGCTGATGTTGAAGGATCAACTGAGCCCAGCAGGTCGAGGCTGTGATGGCCACAGCACTCACAGCCTGGGCTACAGAGTGAGACTCCGACTCAAAAAAACGAAAACTGACTGGGCGCTGTGGCTCATGCCTGTAATCCCAACACTTTGAGAGGCCGAAGTGAGAGGACTGCCTGAGCCCACGGGTTCATGATCAGGCTGGGCAACTTGGCAAGACATCATCTCTACAATAAATCAAAAAATTAGCCGGGCGTGGTAGCGCGCGCCTGTAGTTTCAGCTGCTTGGAAGGCTGCTTGGGCGGAAGGATCGCCAGAGCCCAGCAGATCGAGGCTGTGGTGGCCGGAAGCGGCCACTGCACTTCAGTCTGGGCAACAGAGTGAGACTCCAACTCAAAAAAAAAAAAAAAAAAATTAGCTGGGTGTGGTGGCGTGTGCCTGTAGTTCCAGCAACTTGAAAGGCTGAGACAGAAGGATCACCTGAACTCAGCAGGTCAAGGCTGTGGTGGCCAGGAACATGCCACTGCCCTCCAGCCTGGGTGACAAAGCGAGACTCCTACTCTAAAAAAAAAAAAAAAAAAAAAAAAAAAGAAAATTAATTAATATAATACATGACCATCAATAAAGGACAAATGTCACATGATCATCTCAAAATCCAGAAAAAGCATCTGACAAAACCCACCACCCTTCATACTCTTTTCATCTCAGAGTCCTGCTTACAGTGTTGTCTCCTGAGAATGCTACTCCTCACTACTTCTGTCCACGCAGCTAACTCCAAATGACCCTTTAGGTGCCAACTTTAAATATTATTTCCTCAGGGAATCCTTCCCTGATCTCTCAGACCAAGTTATCTTTCCCTGTCACATGCTCCCAAACACAACTTATACTTAACCTGTAATTATTTAGTGGAGTACACTCAGTATTTAATGATTGTTTTCCACCCCTAGCTGGTAACTCCATGTTTTGTAAAACCACGTGTGCTTTGTTCACTATCATCATCGTGGATCCTACCATTCAAAAGCTCAAAGTCGACCCACCCGGGCAACTTGGTGAGACCTCATCTCTACAGTAAATTAAAAAAAAAAAAAAAATTAGCCAGCCTTGGTAGCACGTGCCTGTAGTTCCGGCTACTCGGAAACCTGAGGCGGAAGGATCGCCGGAGCCCAGCAGGTCGAGGCTGCGGTGGCTGGGAGCGGCCACTGCACTGCAGTCTGGGCGACAGAGTGAGACTCCAACTCAAAAAAAAAAAAGAGCTCAAAGTCCAAGAGAGAAACACACAAAAGGAGATTATATGCCTTAAACTAATGAGTAAGGAAGATAACGATTCGGGATGACAACTGAATCTTCACTGCTAATGTGAGACCAGTCCTTGAATGGGTAAAGGTTGCCCCTAAGGTGACTCACCTACTTTGCATAATGCCTGGGAGTTGTGATCTGTCCATCCCCTTTATATTAAAAAAAAAAAAAAAGGAAATCACTGCAGTACAGAGTTACTAGAAGTAGTAAGTACAAGTGTGCAACTGCAGTTATAGCAAAGGCAGCACCAAAAAGAGTCACAGAAGGCTTAAACTGGACATGATGCCTGAACTGGATCTGGAGAAATTAAGAAAATGTTGAAAGATTGAGAAAAAGTCATCCTGAGGTCATATAAAGTTGAGAAGGATCACAGATAAAAAAGCAGATTAATAAACAGACTTTCATGTGGAGAAGAACCACATTATACTAGAAAAAAATAGTAGAGCCGGGCTCGGTGGCTCAGCCTGTAATCCCGCGCCTTTGGGAGGCTGAGGTGAGTGGATTGCCTGAGCCCGCGGGTTCGAGAACCGCCTGGGCAGCGAGACCTCATCTCTACAATAAATAAAAAAAATCAGCCGGGCATAGTAGTGCATGCCTGTAATTCCAGCTACTTGGAAGGCTGAGGCGGAAGGATCTCTGGAGCCCAGCAGGCGAGGCTGCGGTGGCCAGAAGCGGCCACTGTACTCCAGTCTGGGAGACCAAGTGAGACTCCAACTCAAAAAAAAAAAAAAAAAATAGTAGGCTGAGGTGAGTGGATTGCCTGAGCCCACGGGTTCGAGGCCCGCCTGGGCAGCGAGACCTCATCTCTACAGTAAATCAAAAAAATCAGCCGGGCGTGGTAGCACATGCCTGTAATTCCAGCTACTTGGAAGACCGAGGTGGAAGGATCGCCGGAACCCAGCAGGTCGAGGCTGTGGTGGCCAGGAGCGGCCACTGCATTCCAGTCTGGGCGACAGAGTGAGACTCCAACTCAAAAAAAAAAAAAAAAATAGTAAAAAAGGAGAGGGAAGACATTTGCAGGTAAAGGAAAAGATATGCAAAGACACAGAGGCATGGCATAGAAATTGGTCATTAGTTTGGAAATGCTAAAGTTTAGGATGAGAAAAATGAAATAAAGGGTAAAACAGTGGAGAAGGAGGCAAGGACCAGATTATAAAATTCTTACATACCACTGAAGAAATTTGGACTTTATTCTCTGGGTAACAGGAAGCTACAAAAGAGTACTAAGCAGGAAAGATGATGTGATCTGTATGCAGAGAAATAAGTCATGGACATGTGCAGAATTAATGCTGACACAGTATACTTAAGCACATAAATCTGTACATGACCCTAAAGAACCTATAATTTGGACATAGTCAGAGCTAGAGTGACAAACACTAAGTGATTTTGTCCTTTCAACTAAATCTAACAAAAAGGTTAAGCCTCTGGTCTTTAACTAAGACCCAGTTAGCTCCCTAGAACAGGTACTTTCTTTATGACCCTTTTTGGTTTTTCTTACTCTCCGAAGTTTTTTTTTTTTTTTTTTTGAGTTGAGTCTCACTCTGTCGCCCAGACTGGAGTGCAGGGGCCGCTCCCGGCCCCTGCAGCCTTGCCTGCTGGGCTCCGGCGATCCTTCCGCTTCAGACTTCGGCGAAGCCGGAATTACAGGCATGCGCTACCATGCCCGGTTGATTTTTTTCATTTATTGTAGAGATGAGGTCTCACTGCCCAGGCGGGTCTCGAACCCACGAGCTCAGGCAATCCACTCACCTCGGCCTCCCAAATTGCTGGAACTGCAGGCTTGAGAAAAAAATTTTTTTAAATGTTGAAAGGTTGAGAAAAAGTCATCTTAAGGTCACATAAAATTGAGAAGGATCACAGATATGAAGGAGACTAATAAACAGACTTCCATGTAGAGAGAACCATGTTACACTAAAATAAAAATAGAATAATGTAAGTCTTCTCTCAGAGTCTCAGTTTCTACTTCTACAATATGGGGAAATTTCACTCTTGCCCTCCAGGAATAGTGTGAAAACAAGCTCAAAGGTGACCTCATGAAATATAGCATATATATAGTAAACCATTATTGAGGTCAAACTGATCTAGTGTCTAAATAAATGCCATCTATCATAGTTCAAGTCATTTCAAGTTCCAGAAGATCTCTGACAGAAGGGGGCCTGAATCAGGGTCCCAGAAATACCACGTCTCACCTGTACAGGCCAGATGTATGGGACGCTCCAAGTGTTCTGGAGGAATGACCAATCCTGCTTTCCGGGCATGTTCTATAAACTCCTTTTCTGTTTTGTATTTAGGCTCATAGGTAGGAGGTGTGAAACGTTTTTTGGTTCTCACTGGAACTACAACTGTTGACTGAGTCACCAGGACTGGCTGGAAGGTGAGGGAAAGGTTAGCACATAGGCAATCTGGAAAAAATAAACCTACTATCTTGAACACACTCTAAGCAAAGTCCTACAGAAAAGGCATATCCAAAGAATGCTTCA
>NW_007246030.1:0-24461 GCF_000164805.1 Carlito syrichta
TGCCTTGCTGGGATGGCCAGTCTCTGCGGACCTTCCTCAGTCCCTTGGCATGAGGGGTCCCCAGGTGCGAAGTGGTACTCGATGGTGGGTGTTCTCAGTCCTTATGCTTGTTTCTGCCTTGGCAGAGCTGCTCAGGCTATAACCCATTGAGGTCCTGGTCCTTCTTGCTGTCCAAGGGACGTCCTGGAGTGGTTGGTGTCAGTATAGTATCATCTCTTTCTCTCTGCTCGTTCTTCCTTCCTTGTCTCCAGGAAGGGGTCACATCTGAACTTGAGCCCAGTTGTTGTTCCTTCTTCTGAAAAGCTGGGCTGCTTAGAACAGTGAGACCAGAGGCAGTCCAACGCTCAGTGACTTGGGGAGTTTTTTAAACTCCAATATTTTACTACAGTTTGCTGTTTATGACTGTTAACTTACTACAGGGACTGTTTAGAACATTTGAAAAACCTGGGTAGTAAAATACAGTTGTGTCACTTAACGATGGGGATATATCTTGAAAAGTGCACCTTCAGGTGATATGGTCTTATGTGAACATCACAGAGTACACTTATACACACCTATATGGTACAGCTTCTTGTACATGCAGGCTGTATGTATTGTATGTGACTCAACTGAATTCTGTGGCAACTAACACACTGGTTAGGATTTGTCAGGGCAGTTTGGACTTACCTTACACTATAAGGTTAACTAAATGTGATTATTTTGATCTTTGAAACATTTTTGTGTGAAGTTATTTTTTATTTCTATATTTGTATACTTATAGTTCCTTTCAATTGTCACAAATATATTTGATCAGAAATCATATTTTTTTCACTCTGGGTTCTAGCTGTTTCTAATCAGCCATTTACTAATTTCAATAACTACATTTTTCATTTCTGTAAATTCCTTTTTCCTGAGAGGTGTGGTGGCTCACACCTATAATCCCAGCACTTTGGGAGGCCAAGGCAAGAGGATTACCTGAGCTCAGGAGTTTAAGACCAGCCTGGGCAACATGTGAGACCTTATCTCTACAATAAATGAAAACAATTAGCTGGGGATGGTGGCATGCACTTGTAATCCCAGCTACTTGGAAAGCTGAGGTAGAAGGATTGCCTGAGCCCCTCAGATCAAGGCTGTGATAGCTGTGATTGTGCCACTGCACTACAGCCTGGACCACAGAGAGAGATTCCGACTCAAAAAAGAAAAATTCCTTTTTCCTTTAATGGTAGTGGTCCTGAGGGGAGTGGGTATATGCTTGCTCCTGGAGAGGTCGTGTCTCTGGCTTGAATGTCTCCCCTTCCTGCCATGTCCTAGAGGGCAATGTGGCCAGTTCACCTTCAGGACAAGCTGCTTTCTGTTTCTTAGTGTTCCCTGGTCAGCATCAGCCTGTTGTTATCTCTTGGGGCAGTGGCAAGGGCCCTTTGAGATATACCTCTTATTTTTGCAAGCCAAAAAGAAGTTGGACCTTCTCTAGGCTTCAGTTATGTTGTGATAGGAGCTTCTTTTCCACTGTATTGCAGGACAGGGATCCTCGAGTTTATGAGAATTCCTCTGTGAGGGTCCACTGCATGTTCTACAAAGGATGCAGCACATTTGGGGTTCACTGCCTTCCATGAAAGATCTGGCCCTGAGTGGGCTAGCTGTGGCCCAGACAAGGACCTGGGACCATGTTCTTCATGGAGTTGGGCCTAGAATTGGCCTTAAGGAATTGGCTTTATGTTGGTGTTAAGGACCTTCTCCTGTGTTTCCACTGTTTCCTCTGCATAGTGTGCCTGAGTAGCTTGTAACATGGCTGCCCTTGGTTTACCCAGCCTGATGGGAGACGCATGTGGTTGGTTGTTTCCCATGATACTGCTTCTTAGTGTTGGAGCAGGACTCAGGAAAATAGCAAGGTAAGAGCCTTGCTGTCATCATCTACGTAGTTGGCATAGTTATAGTGTCATGCTGCGCCTTTCTGAGAGACCAGAAATAGAGCTGGGTGGGTGGTGCTGTAGAGTGGTCCATTGGTGCCGAGTGAGTGTGGGCTTAGTGGTCTGTCGTGGTGCTCGTGGCTTGTAGGAGGCTAAAAGGACTTCTCAGAAGTCTTGTGTTACTTGTGAGAGTCACGCAGAGCTTGTGTGGTTTGGGGGCCTTTCTCCTAGGTTCTGGGGTGGAGCTGCTTTTCTTGGCCTTGATTTGGTAGTGCCTTGAGGGAGTCTCAAACCAGCATCTCCTGCTTGGCAGCAGGTAAACTCGCTCCTGAGTAGCTCAACAGCCTGTGATTTACTGGGCTTGGAGAACATGCCCTGGGGAGGGGAAGCTGGTTTGCACATTGCAGAAAAGCAAGCTTGGGTGGGTAGCAATTGAAAGGTGCGGTAGTTTAGAATGATTACTAAGAAACTCGTCTTGTTTGCACCTTGTCCTGTGCTAGTTTCTAGAACAACACAAACAGACCTGACAATCATTTCTCATTAGCCATGTGATGGTGTTTTTCTCTAATCTGTAAGTGGTATAATTGCTTCCATATAGTGCATGCTTTTCAGCAGGTGGTTTTAGGTTGGTTCCAATTATGCCTCCATGAAAAGTGGGATGCACCTCCCATTTTCTGGCTAGCTTATGAGTATTCAAATTCATCAGATAGCTAGGATGCCCTCTATCTGACTGCATCCTCCTGCCACTATGGGCACTGGCTGGCATCACGCTTGCTCAGGGTGAGGTGCAGTGAGACAGCCTTACTTTTATGTGAGAAAGACAGAAACAAACAAACTCTGTCTTTGTTGGCTTTTGTTCCTTCCTTTTCATCCCTTTTGCTCTCCTGAGTTCATTCATGGGTGTCAGTAACTTCTTTGACTTTCTCTTTGTGTGTACGGAGAGTCCATGAGTTATCCTATGTAATTCATTTGGTATTATTCCCAGAACATTTTCTCAGTCAAGATAGAAAAACTTGTAGGGATAAAAAGAATTAATCTACCTATAAAAATGGGTGTTGGGGCTGGGCTTGGTGGCTCAACCTGTAATCCTAGCATATTGGGAGGCCGAGGCAAGTGGAACTGCCTGATCCCTCAGGTTCGAGATCAGCCCAGGGAACTTGGCGAGACCTCTACAATAAATCAAAAAATTAGCTGGGTGTGGTAGTGCGCACTTGGAGTTCTGGCTACTTGGAAGGCTGAGGTGGAAGGATTGCTGGAGCCCAGTAGGTCATCACTGGGGTGGCCGTGAGTGTGCCACTGCACTCCAGCCTGGGTGACAGAGTGAGACTCCAACTCAAAAAAAAAAAAAAGGTGTTTGTTCTCCCTTACTCCAGATGGTGGCTGGTCTTGGGCCTCAGTGCTGTCCCCTCTGTGTATGGGGGAACAGTGGGAGCTGAGCTGGATTTTTCCATTCATGGGGTGTCGTTGCCCTCCATGCTCGGCCATGGGGTGTCTGTGCCAGTTACAAGAGATAATACTTGCTTTCCTGAGAACTAAATACACCACTTGTATTTTAGTCTTTTATTTAGAATGTTGTTATACTACACTTTACAAGGAACTTGGCAAATAAAGAATGTTTATATATGAGAGCATTTTTGATATTTTAGATTCTTTTTTAGTGAGTGAATGAGACCAAAGAGTGCTTTAACCTGTTGCCAAGTGCTGTCAGTTCAAACCTTCATCGTCCATCCTTCCCGCCTCTTCACGCCTTCTCTCATAGTTCAGATTCTCTGTGTATCTTACCAGGACATTTACAATAGCTTCCTTAAAAGTCTTTGTTGTGGCCAGGCTTGGTGGCTCAGCTGGTAATCCTAGCACTTTGGGAGGCTGAGGCGAGTGAATTGCCTGAGCCCATGGGTTCGAGACCTGTCCAGGCAACTTGGCGAGACCTTGTCTCTACAATAAATCAAAAATTAGCTGGGCATGGTAACGCACACCTATAGTTCCGGCTACTTGGAAGACTGAGGTGGAAGGATTGCCGGAGCCCAGCAGGTCAAGGCTGCGGTCTTGGGAGCTTGCCACTGCACCCCAGTCTGGGCGACAAAGTGAGACTCCAACTCAAAAAAAAAAAAAAGTCTTTGTTGTTTAGTTTTCATCCCTTCCATGTGTTTTCTATTTTGCTGCCAAGATGGTGTTTGTCAGGTTGGAATCTAATCATGTTGCTGCCATCCAGGGCTATATAGGGGGCACCCCTTGCCTACGGGGCAAAATTTCAGTCCCTCATGTGTTTGTTATCTGTTATGGAATGAGGCACTTCAAAGCTAGTGACAAATGACAGCCACAGTATTGCATGGGTTGGTTCTGTGACCTATCAGGGCAGTGCACAGGAGGTGGCTTCTCTCTGCCCCTTGACACCTGGTTTTAGCTGAGAAGACCATATGGTGAGCACCTTGAAGGACTGGGCTTAGCAGGAATCCTGGTGTGGCAGACATCATCCCAGAAGGAGTGTCCCAAGCAGCGGCATCTGGAGAGAACTTGCAAAGGGTGCTAGCCTCTGGCCTGGGATTGTAAATCACAGGCATCACTCCTGCCTGGCTCTGTTGGTTGAAGCAACCAGAAGCCTGCCAAGGTGGGGGGTGGAGGTGAGGGATGGCACAAGACCCCACAGACCCCAGTTCTGGATGGGAGGGTTATCAGCGAATTTGTCACATAGGATGGCCATTTAATTTTTATCCAGACTGGATTTTGAGATAAATGAAGCTCTGTTAACACCAAGTCAAGCAGCAGGCATCCGCTGGGGCCTGGACCAGCAGACTGCGTGGCCACCTGGGCCAGTGCCTTTTCTGAACTGGCTATAGGCACGGTCCACTATTCCCCATGGATCTGGAGCTGACACAGAACCAGCTGTGTGTTGTTTTTTTTTTGTCCATTTGTGTCCTACCCTTTGCTCACTGATTGTTTAATAAAATCCTGTTCCCAGCAAGAGCTGGCTGATGTGACAGCTTCTTTGTGAAGTGTCTTTCTTTTTTGACTCCCTCAGATGTGGTCAGGTTTCTCATGGTGCATTATGTTGGCTTGGTTTTGTCACCCCCTCATCCCAGGGACTTGTGAATGTGTTGTGCTCTGACTCTGCCCATGCTCTGAGACGCTTCAGGGAGGAACTGCTCTTGTGTGTGCCCCAGCAAGATTTACTCTGTAAACTGATGACTGAAGTATACATTTGGATTTATGTGAAATAAATTAACTTATAATTTCATATTTCACATAAACTAAATCTAGGGAAACGTTCTTAAATAGTTTTTGGATAAACAAAGGATGTGTCTCTGTTCACTTGGTAGGGCACATATTAATATCCAGTTCTCTAGAGAGAAAGGGGGTATAGTCTTCTGATCTCTTTGGTGACTGTGTCGATGTATGTTTGCAGTTTATTCTCAGCGTGACTCAGTGAGGTGGGTACAGTCATTGTCCTGTTTTGCAGATGGAGGAAAGGAGATTCAGAGACCCTGCCCTGGCCCATGGGTGGTGAGTGGTGGTCTGTGTGGGCTCACTGCATCTCTGCCCAACACCCAGGAGAGGCCCCTCAGCACATTCCATGGAAAGAGTATGATGGAAGTCCCTCTTCTTTTAAACAGATTTTTTTATTGTACACTTAACTAAAAGATCAAGCAATTTAGAGGGTTCATAATGAAAATGAAAACAGCCAGTGGTTAGTGAAATCCTCTGCTGAGCAACTCCTTGACAGTCAAGACCTGGTTCTTACCATTTGCTGCATGGGGAACAGGAGCGTCCAGGTGAGGGAGTGAGTGTGCAGTGCAGTGACACTTTAGATGATATAAAACAGAGCCAGTTCTTGACTTGCTTGTTAAATACTATTTTTTGGGGAAAAGGAAATTCATTAACTGTTTCTTAGACATTCTCAGATCTAGGATTCCTTGGTTAAGGGTCTTAGATATTCATGCAAATAAAATTTTAGGTTAGAATTCAGGAGGACCAGAACCAGTGTTTTAGAGAAAATCTGATATTCCTCTTTGGTGTGGCAGACTCTGGTTCATTCATTCATGGTGCTGTATATGAAGTGTATGTGTGAGTTGTGGGGACCAGGTTGTGGGCTCCACGGGAGGAGGCAGGCGTGTGTGCAAGATGGAAGGGTGGGTAGGTCACCTGTCTCATTTGTTGGCTAAAAATGAATGAGACTTCCAGATGAAAACTTTGGTTCCTTACTTTTGTGTGAGATAGTTTGACCAGTGACTTTATCCTTTATGTCTTAAAAAAACTCCAAAAACCCACTGAAATGTCTCCTTTATACAAGTTGGTGCCCTGAACCTCAGCCTGGGCACATTTCAGTGATGCTGCTGATTGGGGACTAAGTCTTTCTGAAGAAGCAGACTGGACTTGACCATTGCATTTCCATTTTAAGATAAATTTGTGGGAGATTTTTTTCTCCAATCTCATGTAATTTCTTTCATTATATATACAGAAACTATTCTCCTGTTATAAGGCCATGAATGTTTAGAATAGAAATTCTGAAAAATGCAGTGAATTGCTTTAATAATTATTGTTTTTGTTTTAAGTTTGTAAATGTATTTGTAACATTCTAAAAGTTTTTTTTTTTTTGGTTTTTTTTAGGCACAAATATTTAAACATGGAAAACGAGAAGATTGTTTGCCTTATGGTAAGGTTTCTCTCTTTCTTTCTTTCTTTTTTTTTTTGAGTTGGAGTCTCACACTGTCACCCAGATTGGAGTCAGTGGCCGCTCCCGGCCACCGCAGCCTCGACCTGCTGGGCTCCGGCGATCCTTCTGCCTCAGCCTTCCGAGTAGCCGGAATTACAGGCGCACGCTACCATGCCTGGCTAATTTTTTGATTTTACTGTAGAGATGAGGTCTTGCCTGCCCAGGTGGGTCACGAACCTGCGGGCTCAGGCAATCTACTCACCTCAGCCTCCCAAAGGCGTGGGCTTACAGGCCGAGCCACCGAGCCTGGCTAGGTTTATTTAAATTCTGATGTGAATTTGCCCATGTATAATCAAGTATGTCTCTTTAACCTTTTATTTATGGACATAAGTATCTATAAATTTTTATATTTTAACTCTTTGTCCTTTTTTTTGTTGCGGATATGTTTTAATAACTTGACTTTTTGTGCATTCTCCTACCCATTTGGCATAGAGGAGTTGCTGAGGGCCTGTGCTGAGGTATGGGTCTCCTAACCCTCTGGTGCTTGTGTCAAGATGCTTGGTGGAACTTGGCTTCCTATCTGTAGCCATGGCCATAATGTATTTTGACTTCTGCCTCATTCTCTTAATTTTAGATTGAACCTCAATTTATGAACATAAGGGCAGTGGGCCAGTGGTTCTTACCACAGAGAGGATGACTATTTGAAAATTCCTAGAGTTCTGGTTTAGAAGATGCATTAATGTTAGATTTGGATAATCTGGTTTTTGTTTTTTTTTTTTTTGAGTTAGAGTCTCACTCTGTTGCCCAGGCTGGAGTGTAGTGGCACGCTCATGGCCACAAGACCTTGACCTGCTGACTTCAGATGATCCTTCTGCCTCAGCCTTCCAAGTACCCTGAACTATAGGCGTGTGCCACCACATCCAGCTAATTTTTCTTGATTTATTGTAGAGATGAGGTTTCATCAAGTTGCCCAGGCTAGTTTCGAACCCCTACGCTCAGACAGTCCTCTCACCTCGCCCTCCCAAAGTACTGGGATTATAGGTGTGAGCCACTGTGCCCGGCCTAATAATCTGTTTTTAAAAAGTTTTTCATTATGGAAATTTTCAAACATGTGAACAGGAGAGAGCATGGTGTAACAAACTCCATTTTTCTATCATAAGCTTCAAAGTTTTTATTTTGTGGTTTCTCTGTTTCATCCATACGCTTCTTCCTCTTCACCCTACCACTCTTCCTGTCTATTCATCTGTGTGTATTTCAATACTTCTCTAAAAGTTAGAGCCTCTTTTTAAAAATACAACCTTGATATAAAAAAAATGAGCAGTAATTTCTCCATGTTGTCTAGTATTCGGTCAGTGGGAGAAGTTGTCCTTGGGAACTGACATAGAGATCTGTTTTTTTTTTTTTTGAGTGGTTGAGGTTATCACCCAGGTTAGTCCTGCCCGCTGTTTGAGTTTTCTGAGAAATTAGTCAAGTGCTGTTACACACCTTTGCCCCCACCTTTTCCACTCACAACCTGCTCCCTTGTCCTGCCTCTGTCACCTCATCCCTCTGTCACCTCATTTCCTCTCTCATCACCTTGCATGGGTCTTGGCTCTGTCTTCGACTTCTTTTCTCTTTTTCCTTTTTAGTTGGTCGCAGGGTCTTGTCCATTTCACTTTAAACTCATCCCTGAATCATGCCATGTCCATCTCAGGCCTTGTCTCTTTCTGAACACCGTCCTCCTGGCTCAGCTCCTCTCCTTGAGGCCTCCTCGTGCCTCTGAGTGACCTTTGTAGCACAGGGGGCCCATCAGACCTTCTCCTCCTCATAGCCTTTCCCTGTCAGGCTGCCGTGCCAAGCAGTGTCCTCTCCCTGTACTCAGCCTCCTATCCCACCATTGTCATCATTCCTGCTTGATATAGAGTGCAAAACAGAGCAAACCCAGCTCAGTGCCCAGCTCGTTCTCTGGCCTGTTAGACCTTTGCATGTGCTGCCCCTTAGAACAGTTTCCCTTGTCCTGTGCTCTTATTGCTCTATCTGCCTCCCTAGTAGTTGCTTCTCAGAGAGGAAATTGAGTAGTTTCAACTCCAGCTGCTCTTTGTAAACAATACAGGATGAAGAGGGAGGTCTTCATCCCCTGCGTTGGGGGCCCTTGTGGAATCAGCGCTCTGAGTGTTGTGGTCAGAAGGACCCATGTGATTCTTTCTGCAGCATTTTGTCATGCGAGCTCTTATTCACAGCTGCCACTGTCCTCGAGTGCCTTGATGGCTGCAAACTCCCTGAGAGCAACCAGACTCTGTTACGGAAACTGGGAGTGAAGCTTGTACAGCGACTGGGGCTGACCTTCCTGAAGCCAAAGGTGGCTGCCTGGAGGTGGGTGCCAAGGGTATGGGTGTCATGGGAGCAGGGCACCAAGAGGGAGGGCTACTGTGGGGTGGGCAGGCTGAGTTGTGAGTGTCACCTGGTATGGCTAATGCTGTGGCTCTTGTATCGGATAGTGATGGCAAAGAAGAAAGTAGCAGATGTCTTTGGCTTTCAGTTTTTCCTTTAATTTCATAAGTGTTTCTGATTTTGAAAGGTACAGCTTTCCTGCTGGTACATTGACTCTGCATCTTCCAGTTGAAAGAGCTGCGGCTGCAGTGCTGACGGGAACGCAGCTCGCTTAGCACTCTGTGTGACATGCTGCCTGGGTCCAGTGACCTCCCTGATGTGGGCTTGCAATGGGGACAGCTCCATTCTGATTAGTGACGGATCTGAATGACAGGCTGCTTTCAAAGAAAACGAATCTCCCTTTTAAAGGTTTATTCAGAAAATGAGACAGTCTTAATGGGAATGATGTTTTAGTCCATGGGTGACTCTGACAGGTTGATTCTGAATCACGGGCTCTCATGGATATAGATGTTCCTATTGTTCTTGGGGCACTCTTTTTAAAATAACCTTCATTTTTATTTAAAATGTTAATATTTGTGGTTTGGGAAGGAATTATTTGATTTTCCACTTATCCTTTGTCCTGAGTGATAAACAAATTCCAGAGGAGTGTGTTATGTTTTATGATCAGTGTATGGCTTATTCTGTAAGAAGTTGTTTTTTTTAGACAGAGCATTAGTGACCAGCTTCTAAAATGCCATGGAAGATGGTTCAGTTCTATACTGGGCAGGGTTCTTTAGAGAAACAGAACCAATAGGATGTGTATATATTCATGGAAAGGGACTTATTGTAAGGAATTGGCTTATGCTATGCAGTTACTGAGGTCTGCAGGGTGCGTTGGCAGACTGGAGACCAGGAGAGGTGAGGTTTCAGTTTGAGTGTGAAGTCAGAAAAAGGCTAGTGTTCCATCTCAAAGGATGTCAGGCAGGAGGAGTTTCTTCTTCCTTGGGTAGGGTCAGTCTTTCTGTTCTGTTCAGGCCTTCAGCTGATTGGATGGGGCCCACTCACACTGGGACGGCAGTCTGCATCACTCAGTCTACTGGTTCAAATGCTAGTCTCATCCAGAAGCACCTTATAGACACACCAGACTGACCAAACAAGTGGCACCCTGTTGCCCAGGCAAATTGACACAGAAAATTAACCTTCACAATTATACATTTATGTAGGAAGGAAAATAATTTAGTATCATAATTATTTGTTTTCTCTCTTTCATTTTTTTCTTACAATATTTTTTCTTTTTCTTAAGTAGATCTAATTTTTTTTCCAGTTTTATCTCTTCTATAACATTTTTGCTATACCTTGTGGTATCATTGTCTTATTGATTATCTTCCACTAAAGAGGATGGAGTTTTGTTCTAGCAGGCTGTTAAATTACTGATATATCTTTCTTTTCCTTTCTAGCCTTGGTTTTAGGGTGTGTTAGGCGGTTTATTTCAGCTCTTTTTCTCCAAGGGTATAGTCTGAGAACTATACGACACGGTCCTTGCTTCCAGTGTGTTGTCCTTTAGAGTCTTAAGTGAAAGTCAGAGCTTTCAGTCCCCTCCTCCTGGGCCCACCACTCAGTGATCCTGACATTGTGTGGCCTCTGAGTTCTCCACACAGTTTTTGACCTTCCAGCTGTTCTCTTATTGACATTTCTGGGTCTTGCTCATGCTTGCTCATCTTAGGGGTCATCTAGGGTGCCAAGGGAATTTTTAGGCAGAGTTTTGGGGTTCTTTCTCAGCAGCTCCCTTCTCTCCAATATCCTTTTCCCCAAATACTAGCCATCTAGTAGCCTTCCCCCAGCAAGACTGCTGCTGTTGGGCTCTATTTTCCTGCTGCAGTTTAGAGATTACCTTTGGAGGGAGCAGAGGTGAAGGTGGGGTGCACCTGGAACATCTTTTCACTGAGAGTTTGTAGCCCTGCCTTGGTGGTCTTTGCTGGTCTGCCAGTGGTTGGTTTATAATATCTGTCCAAGCTTTGTAGTTGTTTATTGTGAAGAGTATGTCCTGTAGCAACCTAGCATCTGTCGCTGTTGTAGTTGGTGTTTGGACACTGAGCATTATCATGGGTATTCTTCCTATGAGGTAATGAGTGCATGTACTCCTTTGAGGGGAATGCTAATAGCAGTGCTGACCGCCGTGTGAGTGTTTGCTCCTCAGGAGGCATTTTGCTGGGTGCTTGATGATCTTAACAGTCCTGTGAAGGCTGTTTGTATTAGTTATCTAGTTATACTAGTGAACTGTTGCTACACATCAGTGCCCCAAAATTTAGAAACTTAAAACTGCATTATTTTCTCATGGTTTCTGTGGGTCAGGAATTTGGGAATCTAGGCATGGCTTAGCTGAGACCTCTGGTGAGCATCTCTCCTGAGGCTTTGTGAAGGTGGTGGCCGGGGTTGCTGTCATCTCATGGTGTGACTAGGGGAGAATCTACTTTCAGGCTCCTCACATGTCTGTGGGCAGTGCCTGGCTAGCTGTTTGCTAGAGGCCTTCTGGAATTCCTTGCCATGTGGACCTCTCTGCAGGCAGCACACAGAATGACAGCTATCTCCGCTCGGAGTGAGAGGGCAAGCAGTCTTTCTGTGACCTGATCCCAGGAGTGGCGGCCCGTCACTCCTGGCATATTCTGTTCGTGAGGAGAGAGTCTCCCACAGGGAGAGGATGGCAGGAATAGAAATTGCCTACCATTCTTCTTGTTTCCCAGAGTTGGAAACTGAGGCCCAGAAAACTAAGATGAGTCATCCAAGGCATGGTTGATAGTGTCAGTGTTGGTATTTGAGTTCTGGTTCTGCCATCAGAGTTCAAGTTATTTATTTTCTGGGAGTTGGCCTTAGGCTGCAGCCTTCATCATCTGCTCTGGAAGTTGCCATGAGCACTTTGTATGCATCAGGCTCTGTCCTGGGAGTTCACTGGGCTGCCCACCCTGTACCCAGCTTCTGAGGGAAAGGCAGTGCTTGTGGGACCTTGCTATGCACCGGACTGGTCTATATGCCTTGTGTATGTTCTGTCATTTATCCTCATAGCTGCAGTCTGGGCAGGGTGGCATTCCCATTTTACAGAGGGGATATTGAGGCATAAAGCAGTTCAGGAGCTGTGCTGAGTCTGCATCTAAGTAGGTGTGGAACCAGGTCTGACCATGAGCTAGGTCTGTGGCCTTCACAGTACATCAAGGAGACAGTGGTGCTGGGCTGTGGTACACAGGACCTTCTGAGAAGGGTTCAAGAGTAGAATCTTGTGATGAGTGAGATGCGGCTCCTGGTGATGAAGGGGCCAGTGTGTGGCCTGTGTGGCAGTGGTGGCACCATTTGGGAGGGGGCTGCCTGGAGGCACAGTACATCTGGAAGAGTGAATGCATCTGTGTCCTGGGAAGAACAAGGTAGGTGGTCGTTTGAAGAGCCACTATGGTGCTCCTGTCATGTGCAGTCCCATTGCCAGACTTTCTCTCCTTTCTGTATTCAGACACCGGGTGTGGACAGCCTAGAATCAGATGTGTGTGCTATGGATCACACCGAGCTTTTCTTGATAATTTGTGCTGATGACAATTCTTCCATTTCATCCTGTCTCTGAAGTGTGTGGAATTTTCACAGGCATCCTTTAAGATTTGAAGTTATGCTCAAGTCTTGATTTCAGTTGTCAAGAGAATGTATGCGTTAGGTCCTAACTTGTACTGGCTGATCTGAAGTTGTTCTGGTCTGCACAGGTATCAGCGGGGCTGCCGATCTCTGACTGCGAATCTACAACTCCCCTCACAGGACCAGAGTGAGCAGAAGCCACTCGTCATGACTTCTGACAGCGATGAAGAGGATGACATCCCAGAGGGAGTAGAGAATGTGATAGGTACGTAGGGTGCCCTTAGGGTCCATGCAGTGTTCTCTCAGCCGCCTCTGGTCTTGGTCATCATATGGACTGTTCCCTTAACCTCTTGATTGTGCTCCATTCTCCCCTTCTGGTGCTGGCACCACCTGGCTGGCTGTCACCTTCTTTAAGCACGGAGCAACTGCATATGTTCTGACTCTTGAGCTCCACGCCTGTCTTTGCCTGTGGGCAGTCTCTTTCCGTGTACTATAGAACCTAATGTCTCAGCTCTTTGCCATGCTACCCTCATTCCTGACCTGGGTGGTGGTGGCACTGGGTTGCAGGGAATCTCTGTAGGAAGCAGTTCTTCTGGAGAAGTTGAGTTGGGTACTCAGGGCTCAGGTTTCTGGCTTCTTGGCCCCTGCACCCTGCTTGGTCCTTCATGCTTTCCTCAGGAGCTGTTTCAAACCCCTTTATACCTCGCAGGGGTCTTGACCCCTTGCCTTGTTTTCATCATGGTGATGTTTCCTATGGCATAGGCAGTCAGTACATCAGCAGAGCACTGCACTGTGACCACACCTGGGCTCTTGTCTTCATCCCTTCCAGCCCTCCTTCTGTGGGTTGGATAAGGCTTTCCCATACCCTGGCGGTACTAGGCTCCTTATTTCCCCACCCTTGTGGGGGTCCCCGCCCTCCCACCATCTGCTTACTGGGAAGGACAGGGCAAGGCTACCTTGCTACTATGTCTTGCTCTGCTCATGTCCACTCTGCTCACATCAGGGCAGGTTTCTTCCCAGAGTTGTCTGCACCCACTGTCTACCTCAATCATGACCATCAGGATGCTCTGGGCATGTTACCAACCCTTGTATGCTTTGGACCCTTCCCTTGACCCCTGCTGCCTCTCAGAGTCCCACCCTGGTGCCATGATGGGTGCCCGGTGTCAATGCCAGGTGGCTTGAAGCCACTTGTAACTCCACAATCCCAGGCTGAGCACTCTGTATGCCCCCTCCCTGTCATGCCCAGCTGCCCCAGGCATGTTCCCATCTACTCCCCCCAACCATTTCCTCTACCCATCCCAGTTGTGCTGGCTCCAACTTTCCCTCCAACACCCTCCCTGTTTCACTGGTGGTATTTCTCAAGTCAGGCCTTCCTGGTGCTGCCTGGTACCCTCGGGCCAATGTTTTCACCCTGCTGGGCTTGCGGTGTTATCATTGAGTGACCTTCAATCACCCCCTTTCCTCTGGGCTTCTGTATGGTTCTTCCTAAAGTTTGGTTGTCACCAAGACCTGGACCTGGGGAGCTGGTCTTTATGCAACCTCTACAGATGATTTCCTTTGGAAGGCTCCCCGCCTGCCTCTGTCACCTTTGACCTCCTAGTTCCTTTCATGACCTGAGGAGGTACTGGGTGTTGGCCTTCACCCCAGGGTAGGCAACCACTCTGTTGACTGCTTTGAGAGGGTGGATCTGCTTCTTAGGAATAGTGGCGAAAGTTGGCTTTATCTGATTATTTGAAAATACAGAGAAGGAAATGTTCTTTTCTTATAAATAAAATTAATATTCTTAATGTAATTCCCAACAGGATATTCTTTTGAGTAATGTGCAGGATAGCTGAAAGTTAAGAACTTTATCTAGAATAATGGTTTGGGGATTCTTTGGCATACAACTTTCCTTGTGTTCCCACAGAACAGCTACTGGTTGGGCTGAAGGACAAAGACACGGTTGTGAGATGGTCTGCGGCCAAGGGGTAAGTGTCCATGGCCTTCCGAGGATGATGGGGGCTGGCAGGCCTCAGCTCCTCTGCTGAGCCTTTTTAATCATGAAAACCTTTAAAATGGGATTTGACAGCTGCAGATACCTTACAGATATATAAAAGATAGAATGATTTTATCTAATTTACATTTATTGCTTTATATCAGGTGTGGTGGCAGGGCAGGCAGGGTGAGCAGATACTGGGTAGAGTGTGGGCAGGGGTGGGTGGGCAGGTGCTGGAGTGGGTTGTAGGGAAGTCAGGTGTGGTTGGCAGGGCGGGCAGGTGCTGGGTGGATGTGGGTAGGTACAAGTGGTAGGGTAGGCAAGTGGGCATGATGGAGTAGGCAGGGGTAGGTGAGCAGGTGTGGGTGATGGGGTGGACAGTTTGTGGGAGCTGGTTTTTACCCTGGGCTCTCCTGGGCTTCTAGGCTGGGTAATCCAGGTGATAGAAGCCTAGGAGAATCTCCACAGGGCTTGGGGTGCCCACATGGGCCTTTGCATTTCTGTCAACAGCGAATGGCATCTCAGCCCAGAGTCCTATTTGGTTGAAGGTGGTGGGCCAGCACAGCTAAAGGTTGGGAGAACCTTCTCCACAGATCTGGCTGTATGACTAGGGTGCCAAAGCCAGCCCGTGCCTCCCTTCACATGGGGAAGGCCTGCTGGGAGCCTGCAAAGCCAGTGTTCAGGTAGCAATGGGCAGCCCGACCCTCTGTGGGAAATCTAGGTTGAAGCCCTCGTTATTTGCTTGGAGCACTGGTGTGTTAGTCATCAGTGAATACTGTGATAGAAGGTGACATGGCCCGCACACCCCTGCTCTCACTCACCTCCTCCCATACATCTGCCTGGCTTCAGATGCTGTCACATCCCTTTGCCATCTATCCATTTTAGCATGATGGACTCTCTGATGTGGTAAGGATGGTTTGTTAAGTAGTGTGTGCGGGGCTTCCTTTGGGTCCATCTCTCCTTCTCATTCTCTAGAAGAAGGAAGGTTGTTTGGGACCATTGCCAGGTGTCATGTGTACCCTTGTGATAGGCTGGTGGTGTTGATGGACTGTTGCTTTTCTTTGTAGAATTGGCAGAATGGCTGGAAGACTTCCCAAAGACCTGGCAGATGATGTGGTAGGGTCTGTGCTGGATTGCTTCAGGTATGTGAGAATCACCAGGGAGGCACTTCTGGCTTAACCTTCAGTTAGAAGCATTGGTTTTTCTTATATCCTATTACATTATCTTTCAATTGAGCTGTTTGTCAGAATCCTAAAAGCTCTTACTTTTCTGTTTTGAAGTTAAACTTGGGAACTCTATTTCTGGTATATTGTTTTTATCAACTCCATTCTATTTAAAAACTTTAAGGAAAAGGAAAAGTCAATTTTGAACAATATATCTACACAGATATTATTCTTAGAGGAAAAACTCTGTTTGTCTGAGTGAGAATCAGTCCTGCACTGTCTGAGAGAACTTTCTGTGTGATAGAACATTCTGGATCTGTCCTAGTATGGCCATTAGCCATGTGTGTTGCTAATACCTTAAAATAAGGGCTAGTGTGACTGAGGCCTGAATTTGAAATTGAACTGAGTTTTAGTTAATTGAAATTTTATTTGAGACAGCCATATGTACTGTGCTTCATCTGTCTCATCAGCCTTTTAGGGAATTCTGAGTGTCTGGGGGCATGTGATCTGCAGATAGTGGAAATATGGACAGAATAGGCAGGCAACGGGCAGGGCTTGGGGTCTGAGCCTGGGGCTGCCAACCAACTCATGCGTGGGTACGTTGTTCTGCTACCTCCCTGAGGAGTCTTGAGGAGTCTTTACTTTGCTTGTGTAGATGTCTTTCCCAGTTTCAGAAGCAGAGCATTGAGGGCGAATGTTGAGCTTGTTAGGACTCTGGGTACACTGTTGCCCTTCATTAGCCCAGAACGTCTTAGAGAAAGTTGTACTGTCAGCACTTTGGGTGCTCCAGTATATGGTGCTTGTTAGTCACCAGGGACAGCTCCGACAGCAGCCCACAGAGTGTTGTCTTCCTTCTGGAGGAGATTTCTTCTTGCACTTAGCCTCGAGCCTGCTCAGTGACAATTTAAGGAGTGCAGAAAACAATATGTCAAATATTGGCCATCTTTTTCAGAACAGTGCTACATGTATGGCAGATCTTCTCCTAGTGGAAATACTCTTAGCAAAAAACAGTTTTTCATTGCAATAGCTTTATGGGATACATGGGTTAGAGAGTAATAGATGGTTAGCTTCTCCTTATGTGATCTGTTGGCTTGTTTAGGGCATGGCCCTGGAGTTCCTTTTTACAGTTGTGGTAGGAGTGCATCTTCCTGCTGCTTGGGACACCCATGTTCCAGGCCTAGCCTGAAACCTTTATCTTTCCTAGCCTTGGCCTCTCTTGTTACTGAGCCATCTGCTCAGCTAGACCTAACAACTTCTAACTGACCTCACTGAACATCTTTTCTCCCAAAATTTGCTGTGTCTCTGGTGTGTGTTCCTCTCTCTCAGCTCATAGTCTTGGTTAGTTTCATCTGTCTGAGCTAGCTTAATCTTCAAATGCTTCTTTGCCTTTATTTTGTTATTTTAATGTGCTTATTCCATTTTTGTAGCTAGGTTATGGGGGCAAAAATGGTCTTATTACTCTTGGTTCCTCAGGGCCTTCAGCCCAAAGCAGTAAGCAGGGCATGTTGAAGGAAGGACTTCACCCAAGTTCCCTCTGGTTTCTGGACAGCACCTACCTATGGTGGGTGCTCAGTGTGTGATTGCTGAATGTGACATAAGAAGGTGAAACCAAGGACCAGGATGTCTGAAAATACCAAGAAGCAGAGAGTAGATGGGACACAGGGCAACTGGGGGCCCTGCATGATAGCTGCTCTGATCTTGTCCCTCCTTTTTGTACTCATGGGACATGTGATGAGCTGGCAGCCTTTTCTGAAACAGGTCAGAAGCAGGACATTAATGATATTAACTGTAAGAGCATCTAGTACCCAGGACTGTTCACTTACTCCTTGCTTTGTTTCTGGGTGGGTTATGTAGTAGATGGAGTGACACCTGTCCCCAGAGGGGCTTTGTAGCAAGTCTCATGGGACCCATGTCTGGTGTGGCTGTCACCCAACCGTGCATGACTCCCGCAGAACCTGTGGCTGTGCTAGCACTCCTACCAGCACTGACCCTTCAGCATCACCCCAGGACTTGAGAGGTGGTGCCATACCCCAGGCTGCAGCAGGGCAGGGTGCTGGGTAGAGAGTGTGTCTGCATCTGCGCTGACCCTGATTGGGTCTCAGTGAACACACAAACTGAGCCTAGGCCTGGGCACAGCTGTGGGTGCTGCTGACTTGCCTGAGTACCTTTGAGAGTCTCCAGTATGGCGGCATCCTCCCCATGTCAGCAAGAGACTCTCCACATGGGTTCCTTTCTATTCCACTCTTTTAATGTAACTGATGTTTTTGACTGGGTGATATTTTAGTTAGAAATTTACAATGAAAGGGGAGATGGTAGCGAGCATCCCTGCTCCTTGCACCTCGATGCCTGGCTACCCCTCAGGTAGCTCTGGGCACCAGTTTCTCATGCTCCTTCCAGGGATGTTTGATGCAGATGTGAACAGATGAATAAAAATGTTTTTTTCTTTCATTTTACACAGATGGTAGCTTTCCTTCACACTGCTTTACCCAGTGCAACTCTGAGGTCATTTCATGTTAGTTTAGTGCTTTTCCTGTTGTACTTGATGGTCTGAGACCAATGTCCCTGCATTGCTGTGCCCCCTTCTCTTTTTTGTATTCTCTTTCACCTTCCTCTCTCCTGCCCACTCTTGACTTCCCACCCTTTTCTGTTGTCTTCACTCCTCTGAGACCCCCCCCATAGGCACCTGGGGTTGCCTTAGGCTTGCTCTGAGGGCAGGAACTTGCCCTTGGCTGCTTGGCCGATGCTCTGCTCTCCCCCTGGTGTCCAAGGGGGGACATGAAGTGTCAGCATTGGGCATGAAGTGTCAGCATTGATGCCAGGCCTCTCTGGCCAGCCTGATGGGATAGTTCTTACTGCTGACTAACCATAGCGATGCATATTTGATCACAAATAGACATTACCATAATAGGCATTTATTTTGGTGTATTTGAGTTATTATATTTTTGATATTTTATCAAGTTCATTAAAATGTTATTAAATCTTTGTGAAAAATACAAACTAACTCTCTCCAGTCAAAAATTTAAAGGACACAAAGTATTGATATTAAATTTTGAAAATGGTCACATAGTCTTTGAGCAGACACTTAATAAAACATCTTGAACTTGGAAGAAGTTGTAATTATGATTGAGTCACTCCTTGATGCTGAGCTCCAAGGGACAGCTTGGGTCTGTATTGGTCACTCATGGTCTCAGGGTTCTGTGTGAGGCCTGTCATGTGGGGAGGCACTTGCTAGATATCTTTCGGATGAACATATACTCCTTGACTCTCCTAAGTGTTTCTGTGCTTATTACTGGCTAGTAATTCAATTTAGTTGATTTTCCTAAATAGTTCTTTGCCTTCAAATTTATTTAATCAGAATTGGTAAAAGCCCTATTATTTGCTTGCTCCTTGGTGAAGGGTATTTCCGTGTTTCTACTGGCAGCAAAGTATAGAAACTTCAGAACAGCCCTCATCAGTCTAAGAACAGTGTTCTCACGAATTAAAATGCCAGAATAACACTCTTAAGAGAGTTGTGAACTACTTCAGGAAAGTTTTTATTAAATATAAAATATTACCTATGACTTGAATAATTGACATTATAATTACGCATAAAAAGTTCAAATTTCGCCCGGTGCGGTGACTCACACCTATAATCCCAGCACATTGGGTGGCTGAGGTGAGAGGATTGCCTGAGCCTATGGGTTCGAGACCAGCCTGGGCAACTTGGTGAGACCTTATCTCTACAATAAATCAAGAAAAATTAGCTGGGTGTGATGGCTCATGCCTGTGGTTCCAGCTACTTGGGAGGCTGAGGTGGAAGAATCGCCTGAGCCTAGCAGGTTGAAGCTGCGGTGACTGAGAGTGTGCCACTGCACTCCAGCCTGGGTGATGGAGTGAGACTCCAACTTAAAAAAAAAAAAAACACCCCAAAAGTTCAAATTTCAAATAGTGTAAAAAATCTCTAAATGCCATTTCATTATTGTAATTTTGTTATCTTGAATTTGGTCACTAAATTAAGCAGTGAAGTATCATTTATAGGAGGTATACACAATCTTAATTTGATAGGGTCTGTATTTGAAGTCCCGGGTTTGTTCGAAGTATATTGTTACTTTTAATGGGAAAGATGTTGCATGTGGTGGGGAAACCCCACCTAGGATGGTCCCACAATCCAGAAGGGACTGTTTTTGTGTTTGGGTCTTGGACTAGCTCAGTACTTTTACTCATTACCAGGAGATCTGAAGAGAGGAGCTAGGTTGGGCTCAGTGACTCATGCCTGTAATCCTAGCACTTGGGGGGCTGAGGTAAGAGTATTGCCTGAGCCCAGGAGTTTGAGACCAGTCTGGGTAACTTAGCAAGATCTTGTCTCTACAAAAAAACTTAAAAACTAGCTGGGCATGGTGGCATGTGCCTGTAGTTCTAGTTGCTCAGGAAACTGAGGTGGGAGGATTGTCTGAGCCCAGGAGGTTAAGGCAGTAGTGAGCCATGATTGTGCCACTACTCTCCAGCCTGGGCAACAGAGTGAGACCTTGATTAAAAAAAAAGAGAGAGAGGAACTGATGAACATGGCTACTGTCTTCACATTAACTTGAAGTGATTCATTTCTTTAGCTAACTGATATTTTTTAAATGTGCACTAGTTTGTAGTGAGTCTTACAGGCATAGCATGTGAACTTGCCTGCCTGGGTTCTTTGCCTCAATAGGCTTTGAACCAAAGGCTGACACTAGAACTCTGGTCTCAGGGTCTGTGTTTTTCTCAGTTTTCAGGAGACGGACAAGGCCTGGCATGGTGGATGTCTGGCACTGGCGGAACTAGGCAGGAGAGGCCTGTTGCTCCCATCTCGACTTGGAGACGGTAAGTAGCTGAAGCCCCATTGATCTGCATCGCCAAGGCTGTCTGTGACATGCTGGAATTCTTCATTGACACGCATCTCCCTGGTGTGGCCCAGCATGAACATATATAATGTTTGCACAAAAGAACGTGCTAGGCCAGTGTCTCTCAGCCTTTCTTCTCATATTGGCCCTTCTAATTTCCTAATTTCCTCTTTTGATGGCTCTGAAATTTTACTGCCATATATACCCTGTGAACCTGGTTTTGGAGGGCCACAAACCATTCAATGTCTGATTTTCTTATCCCCCAGACCAGAGTGCTTGGGGGTGTTGCTGCCTGTGAGAGACCTGCAAGGGTACTGTGCTTGAACTGTAGAACCAGGCACCTCTGGCAGTGTCTAGTGTCACCTAGGTAATGTTGTGCCACCTAGTGAGGACACCCATGCCAGCATGGAATCAGGGTGGGACTGGAGTGAAGGGCTGGGGAAGCTCTGCAGTGGGCAGCAGTGGGGTGGGACAGAGGCACAATATAGTGGACGTGGAGGGACACCCAGCTATCAGGCCTGGGCACATGCAGCCCTGTCTGTGGCTGGTGGGGACAGTCCCTGGATGTGGCCAGAAGTGCCCTTTGAGGACCAGAGGAAGGGATGTCAGTGTAGGAGGGAGAGGGTCCCATCCTGAGTATGTTACCGCCGATGCTGTGTATCCCAGGAGGGAGCTTCTGTTTAGAGTGAAGGTATCTGAGACAGGAAGGCCATGCATCAGGAAGTCCAGTGTGTGGGCTTCTTTGGGATGGTGTCTGTCAGTTTCTTTTTTTTCCTGTGAATGGGCCATACTTTTCTGTTTCTTTGTATGCCTTATATTTTTTTTTTGTTGAATTCTGGACACTTTTATTATTATAATACAATGACTCTGAAAATCAGATTCTCCCTCTATCCCCTAGCGGTTTGCTTTTGTTGCTTGTTGCGGGCTGTAGTTCTTTGTTAGTGACTTTTCCAGACTGTTTTTGCAATGACTATATTTCTTGTGTTTGTCACTGAAGTCTCTGTTTCTTTATCTTAGCAGTTAACCAGTGACCTAACAGAGATTTCCTTACATGCTGAAATGTAGTAGATTTTTTTCTTCATTAAGCATTCTCTGGTTGCTGTAAGTTTTTGGTTAGAATCCAGAGTTCTGAAAAGATTAATTCTGTTAGTTTTTGCCAACTTCGTGGTTGTTTTGGTGGAGAGACAGATTCTTGGGGCTCCCTGCCTACCATATTCTGTGATGTCTAATAACTAGTGTTTGAATAGTATTAGTCTGGGTCCTTTGAGGCTCAGATGCCAAGATAGGATTTAACATGCCAGGATTATAGGAGCTGCCTTCTGATGCTGAATGGTGTATGTGTTGGGTATTGGCATGGCTGGAGGCCTCGTGCAGGGTGGCATGTCAAAGGAAGGGGTTTGGCAGGGCCCTTGGGGTTCTTTCCCAGGAAGAGGTGCACTAGCATGGCCGCTTTGTTTCTGGTAAAGCTGGAGACTCAGTGCAGAGGCTGACCCAGGCTTGGCTGGTTCCCATGAGGAGCCTGCTGTCTACCTGGCCTGACCCTGCTGTTCCATCAAGGGCTATGAACCTCAGGTCCCAAATGAGCAGGTGGGCCTGAAGGACTTGGCTTGGCTCCTGATACAGCCCCAGTGTCCAGTTCCTCTGGTGACCACATGCCTTGTTTGACTTTTTTTAATCTTTGTGCAGTTTTGAACTGTTGGATATTATAGTTTGTAAGAAAAGTGTAGACACATGAGACATATCTGACTTTGTATGTGGACTAATTGTTCACCTGCTTTTCTTTTTTTCTTTAAAGTGCTTTTCCTGAGTGAATGTGTGTGCTTCATTTTGTACTCTACCCTCTTCTTCCTCCCTCCCTCCCCATAGCATTTTGGTTGAAGGTTGAAACTGGTGGAAACAGGTAGCAGTGGAATGCTGTTAAGCCTATTTAGGAGGAGTGTTGTCAGTGTTTTCTTTTAAATGTGAATTCAAGAATCCTTTTTTTCCCCAGTTTTATTAAGGTGTCATTCACATATTATACAGTTTGCTTAGTTAAAATATATAATTCAATGGTTTTTGATATTATTACTTCACTTTTAAAAAATAGTGGTAAAATACATATAACATAAAAATCTGCCATTTTAATCATTTTAAAGCATGTAACCCAGTGGTATTAATTTTATTCATTTTGTTGTATAACCGTCACCATTATCTAGTTCCACAACTTTTAATTATCCCAATCAGATTAAGAAATAACTCACTCCCCATTCTCTTTTCCTCCAACCCTTGGTAACTCCAATCTGCTTTCTGCTTGAAGAATGAACTTTCCTATTTTAGGGGTCTCATGTAAGTGGAATTATACAATATTTGGCCTTTTGTGTCTGGCTTTTTCACTTAGCATAATGTTTTTAAGATTAATCCATGATTCAGCAATACATCTCAAAAATCATCCACCATGACCAAGTAGGCTTCATTCCTGGCATGCAAGGCTGGTTCAACATTCGTAAAACCATAAATGTAATTAAATACATCAACAGATGTCAAAACAAAAACCACATGATCATATCACAGATGCAGAAAAAGCTTTTGATAAAATCCAGCACCCCTTCTTGATAAAAATCCTTGAACATCTAGGCATATGGGGAACATACCTCAAAATAGTAAAAGCCATCTACGAGAAACCCACAGCCAGCATACTCCTAAATGGACAAAAATTGGAACCAATTCCCCTGAAAACTGGAACTAGACAAGGATGCCCGCTCTCTCCCCTCCTGTTCAACATAGTATTGGAAGTCCTGGCTAAAGCAATCAGAGAAGAGGAGGCAATCAGAGGCATTCAAATAGGAAAAGAGGAAGTCAAGTTATCTCTCTATGCAGATGATATGATGGTGTACCTTGAAAACCCAAGAGAATCTGTCAAAGGCCTCCTTACATTGATAAAAGCCTTTGGCAAAGTCTCAGGATACAAAATAAATATACAAAAGACAATCGCATTTCTCTACACCAATAATAAACAAACAGAAACCCAAATAAAAAACACAGTTCCATTCACAATAGCCACAAAAAAAAAATGAAATACCTTGGCATCTTCCTAACCAGAGACGTGAAAGACCATTACAATGAAAATTACAAAACACTGCTCAAAGAAATCAAAGCTGACACGAACAAGTGGAAAAATATCCCATGTTCATGGATCGGAAGAATCAACATTGTGAAGATGTCCATCTTACCTAAGGCAATCTACAAATTCAATGTAATACCCATTAAATTACCAACAACATTCTTCTCAGACCTAGAAAAAACAACACAGGAATTCATATGGAAACACAAACGTCCAAGAATAGCCAGAACAATCCTCAGCAAAAAAAAAACAACAAAGCAGGTGGTATCACAATACCAGATTTCAAACTTTACTATAAAGCTACAATCATCAAAACGACTTGGTATTGGTACAGGAACAGGCATATAGATCAATGGAACAGAATTGAGATTCCAGAAGCAAAACCTCAATTTCTCAACCAACTCATCTTCGACAAAGCCCCCACCACCTACCAATGGGGAGAGGAGAACCTATTCAGTAAATGGTGCTGGGAAAATTGGCTGACCACATGCAGAAGATTGAAACAGGACCCCTATCTATCCCCATGCACAAAGGTTAACTCCAAATGGATCAGAGACCTAAATGTAAAACCTTAAACCATAAGAACCTTAGAAAAGGAAGGAAATACTCTCATGGAAATCGGAACTGGCATCCAATTCCTGTACAAAACCTGAAACCCACAGGACTTAAGAGAGAAGATAGACAAATGGGACCTTATTAAACTGACAAGCTTCTGCAAAGCCAAAGAAACCATCAAGAGAGCAGGAAGACAGCCTACAGACTGGGAAAAAGTATTTGCCAACTCTAGGTCTGACAAAGGCTTAACATCCTGGATCTACAAGGAACTGAAACATACTGAAAAGAAGAAAACAAACAACCCCATTATAAAATGGGCAAAC
>NW_007246030.1:24481-57734 GCF_000164805.1 Carlito syrichta
CACAAGGTTACTCCAAATGGATCAGAGACCTAAATGTAAAACCTCAAACCATAAGAACCTTAGAAAAGGAAGGAAATACTCTCATGGAAATCGGAACTGGCATCCAATTTCTGTACAAAACCCGAAACCCACAGGACTTAAGAGAGAAGATAGACAAATGGGACCTTATTAAACTGACAAGCTTCTGCAAAGCCAAAGAAACCATCAAGAGAGCAGGGAGACAGCCCACAGACTGGGAAAAAGTATTTGCCAACTCTAGGTCTGACAAAGGCTTAACATCCTGGATCTACAAGGAACTGAAGCGTACTGAAAAGAAGAAAACAAACAACCCCATTATAAAATGGGCAAAAGATATGAACAGACACTTCAAAAAAAGAAGACATTCGAGCAGCCAACAAACACATGAAGAAATGCTCAACCTCACTAATCATCAGGGAGATGAAATCAAAACCATACTGAGATACCACCTCACTCCAGTCAGAATGGCAATTATCAACAACTCAAAAAATAACAGCTGCTGGAGAGGGTGTGGTGAAAAGGGAACACTTCTACACTGTTGGTGGGAGTGTAAACTAGTGCAACCTCTGTGGAAAGCAGTGTGGCCATTCCTAAAAGCTCTAAAAATTGACCTTCCATATGACCCTGCAATCCCCCTACTGGGAATATACCCTGAAGAACACAAATCACTCTATAAAAAAGATACCTGCACACATATGTTTATCGCAGCATTGTTCACAATAGCAAGAACCTGGAAACAACCATGCTGCCCATCAAAAGAGGACTGGATTAAAAAAATGTGGTACATATACACGATGGAGTACTACGCAGCCATAAAAAAGAACAAAATCATGAATTTCTTTGCAACCTGGATGGAACTAGAGTCTATAATACTGAGTGACCTCTCACAGAAACAAAGATCCGAATATCACATGTTCTCACTCATATAATGAACCTTGAACATCCAATGCAATACTATAAGAAAATGACTGACGGTACTGGGAAACTATGGGGGGGAGGGGGATGGGATTAACAGTAGCAAATATCTGTCGGGGGATGGGAAAACACCTGTTATCAACAGGGTGCCTGAATGAAACGTAATTGTACACCTAACCCTTAACTGTACCCCACAAAACCATAATAAAAAATACTGATTAATGAAAAAAAAAAAGATTAATCCATGTTGTAGCATGTATAGGAATTTCCTTTTTTTTTAGATTAGAAAATAAAGTTTATTTAGAAAGTAATTAGAGAGAGAGAGGGAGGAGAGGAGATTCACCTTCCCAAGGCAGGAAAGGGGGCCAAAGCCAGGAAACGTGGCAATGGCCATATCTCCAAGAGCACATGGCCACACCGGAGTCTAGTAAGGCCATGGCCAGGAATTTCCTTCTTAAGGCTGAATAATATTCCATTGTGTGTATATACCATATTTTCTGTTGTTATTTTTTTTTAAGAGGCGGAGTCTTGCTGTGCTGCACAGGCTGGTGGTATGCAGTGACTGCTCACAGTTGCAGTCACAGCACACTGTAGCCTCAAACTCCGGGACTCAAGCCACCCTCCTGCAGCAGCCTTCTGAGTATCTGGGACTACGTGCTTTCATTCATTCGTCAGTGGACACGGGTTATTTCCAGCTCTTACCCATTGTGAATAATGCTGCTGTAGACATGGGGTACAAGTACCTGTTTGATATCCTGTTTTCAGTTCCTTTGGGTATATAACCCAGAAGTGGAATTGCTAGATCATGTGGTAATTCTATGTTTAATTTTGTGAGAGCTTATCACTTTTTGTATGTAAAAGTTAGAGCTCTTAAGTCTGGTCATGCATGAATATAGAAAAGATGGCCGGGCACAGTGGCTCACGCCTATAATTCCAGCCCTTTGGGAGACTGAGGTGAGAGGATTGCCTGAGCCCACGGGTTTGAGACCAGCCTGGGCAACTTGGCAAGATCCTGTCTCTACAATTAATCAAAAAATTAGCTGGGCTTGGTGGCACATGCCTGTAGTTCCAGCTACTCGGGAGACTGAGGCGTGAGGATCACCTGAGCCCAGCAGGTCTAGGCTGTGGTGGCTGTGAGTGTGCCACTGCACTTCATCCTGGGCGACAGAGCGAGACTCTGACTCAAAAAAAAAAAGAAAAGAAAAGAAACATAGTTACAAAAATCAGTGAAACATTTTTTTTTGTTATAAAGCTGTAGGATCTATTTTGCTTTTAAAGGTAGATACAGAGGGCCTGTTCTAGTTGCTGTGGATGAACTATTGCAAGTCACCTTTGGAGGAATTGCATCAGAGGATGGAGTCTTCATAGGGCAGCTCTCCATGCTGCAGGCACACATGGTCTGTGCTACAGCCAGCTCAAGGGAGTACCCTGTGCTGCACTGCTGCAGGAGGGGTGCTGGTTCCCCTATTTGTCACTTAAGATGATGCTTGACACTTTTGGGTGACTAATCAAACAGTGTTCTTAGAATCTTAAGGCTTTTGACATAGAGGACTATGTTCTTGGGGGTGTAAAGTGTGAATTGAGAACTCCTTATCTTCAGGGTGTGAGACTTTGGATCCTGAGTGTGGAACACATCTTGTAATGTATTGTCACTGGGCTCTTTATTTGCTGGAAAGCAGAAGCTATCATATTTTTGTTCTTTGCCAAAACATATTGGTATTATAAACAAAAGAGCCCAGACATTGCTGGTAAACACTGTACATGTGTTTACTGGTTTTGCATCCTGACAGTATAAGTGTTGGGTTAGTGTTTATGACTGTCTAAAGGCGGGGTTGGGCAGGACTGGGGGGCTCCCTGGTGCCCCTTTCTGCTTCTTACGGACAGATTGAAGCAGTGGCTTCATGTACCCCTTACAAGAATTGTGACAAACTCTGTATCTCTCTTATAAGTTGACATCTGTATTTTTATATAAATACAACCAGTTGTAGAACGTTATTTGCCATCCTGAGTATTGTCATTTCAAAATAAAAACTATTGCATCACTAATTTAAGTATGTCCAGGAAATCTAGGTATAATGATTTCATATCTACCATCCTCCATTAAAAATTTTATAGGCGAGTTTTTCTTTCATAGGAATTTTACCCTTCCTTTTTCCTTGAGCCTATCTATGTTTCAATTTACTTTTCCCTGATAATTCTATCCTAATATAATGTGTTTCTGTGCCTAAGAATCTTTTATTAATCTCTCTATGTGTATCTACAACAAAAAAAGTGTATGAATGGAAACGTTAACTTTTACATTTTGTATGCTAATTTTTTTTTTTTTTTTTGTGAGTTGGAGTCTCACTCTGTCACCCAGGCAGGAGTGCAGTAGCATGCTTATGGCCACTGCAGTCTTGACCTGCTAGGCTCAGGAGATCCTTCCTCCTCAACCTTGCAACTAACTGGAACTACAGGCATGCGCTACCACACCAGCTAATTTTTTGTTTTATTGTGGAAACAAGGTATCACCAAGTTGCCCAGGCTGGTCTCGAACCCTTGAACTCAGGCAATCCTCTCACCTCGGCCTCCCAAAGTGCTGGGACTACAGGCTTGAGCCATTGAGCCCGGCCAAGGTGCTAATTATTAAAAAGTTTTTTTAGATTGGCTTTAAAAATATTGATACAGAGTTGACCAAAACAACATGAAATAGCATTTTATTGAAATTTATCTCTTACAGAGGAAAATTATTCTACCCAGTAGAGCCAGATTGCTGGGCCCACCCTTGCTCAGCTTCATGAGTCCTCGGATAGATTACTTACTGGAATACTGCTGTTTCTTCACCTATAAAGGAAGGTTGATAATAACACTATGGTTTGTTATGAAAAGCATTTAAAACAGTGCCCAACAATTCTCAATACATATCAATAAAAAAAAAAAGAAATTTAGCTCTTAATAAGATGGATTTCTAGATTGAGTTATCTTTTGGTGAGTTGTGCTTTTGCTTAGAATAGGCAAGGTTCTGCCTCAATACTATTTTTTATTTTTAGCATGTGCTAGGAAAAACCTTTTTCATGTAATAAGTTGCTGGGAATGGTAGGGATTTTGGTTTAGTAATGAATGCTGTTTGAACTTTTTCCAAATTTGCTCCAGATGACCATGTGCTCTGTCATCAGGCAGCTTCAGGGCATATTTCCTGGCTTTGACCCCCATCATCTACCTATCTCTCTCTGTCTCTCCCTCTCTTCCTCCCTCCCCTCCTCCCGCTTTCTAATGTAGTTTTTAAATAAACTATATTTCCTAATCTAAAAAAACCCCAAAAAGTAGGAGAAAGTGCTGTTGTCAGAGAGGACATGGAAAGCAGATAACCCTTTCTTAGAGCTTTAGCAGGCTGAGTCTCCAGAAACTTACACTCTTGAAGCACCCTGAGGCCTGAGGACCACTTGCATGGTCTCTGAGTAGCCCTGGATGATCTGCGCATGCTTTAACTTGACCACTATTTTATACACATGTATGCACATGCACATATGCACACATACACTCATGCACAAATGCAGATGTGTATATTTACATATATGCATGGTTGTACATGTCCATGTTTATGCATGCACACTGACACACATGTATGCATGCTTAAACACGCACACATGCACTTACATACACTCATCACACAATCAAATGTATGCACACTTACATATACGCAAATATACTCTAAGTTTATTTTAGTTGCTCCTCAGCTGTGAACTCTTTTTCATGGAATATTATGGCAAAATATTATAAAGGATAACACGGAGTTTATATTTGTCTTAATTTTATCTATCCTTGAAGTTCACAGGAGTTTATTGGAAAATTAGCAACATATACATCATTTTAGGGAATGGAAAATGAGGCAGAATAAGTCAGGAAGTTCATCGTAACATCATAAGCAAGTAGAATAAATTGTTAATACCTTCACCAGTAATACACTTTCCCTAATGGAAATAAATTATTTGTATAAATAGCTCTTGATGTTTGTATATTATTTAGTTATAACAAGTCACAACTTTTTTTTTTACATACAGCACTTTAATGCTAGTACTGAAAATATTTTTTCTGACATTGTTTCTAGTAATTGTAATTTACTTCAAAAACACACAGCTAGGTCTAATAGAAAAACAGTTAAAATGATTGGTTCTAATACTAAAATATGTATAAGAAAAGTATTTGTAAAAGATCTCTTATGAGATTCCTTAGACTTCAAAGTTACTTTCTAATTTTCATTTCATCTGACATTTTACAAAAATGAAAGCCAAAGTTTAACTCATCAGTCTCAGAGTGTTATGAGTCATTTAGATGTTTTTGCAACCAAAAGTAGGAGTACCTTTTAATATTCATGTTTAATATGTGCAAAACCTGAAGTGAATTGCAGCTTTTTTTTTTTTGAGAAGAAAGAAAGCTGCATTTGTAAAATTTGACAAGTTAAAAAGAGTTAGTGTCACCTCAGACGTGGTGCTGCTCTATATAGTGGCAGGCGTGCGGCCTGGCTCTGTGAGCACACGTGGGAGCCAGGTGTTAGGACACGCGGGTTCTTTTTCGTAGTGTGAACACTCTTGCTGTGTTGTGTGGCTTCATTTTCTTAGCTCCTTGCTGGGATTTTCCTGCATCCCTTTGACTTGTCCTCTTTTGTCCTTTTGGTCTGAGATCACACTGAGCCTCCTGGCCTGCGGAACCGAGTGTAGGTGCGCCTTGCTGACAGGTGGGCTCCTGGGCCACAGTCTCCCCATCGCCCACCCGGACGTTCCCTGGGCTGTAGGCTGCCAGTTGGCACAGGGCTACAGCTGCCGTCTGCTTCTGCTCCTCACTACTGTCCACAACACGTGTGTCTGGGGGTCTTCCTGCTGGGGCTCGTCGATGGAGCCTCGTCAATGTCAAGGCCGGCTTGCTTTGTCTCTGTGTAGCTTGGCCCATCTCTGCAACTTTCTGTCTCCGTTTTTTGAGCAGCAGCAGCAGTAGCAGCAGCAGCAGCAGCAGCAGCAACAGCAGCAGCAGCAGCAGCAGATTCTACGCCTTGTGGTTGATTGGGGAAGGCAGGCCTTGTAACCTGGATGTTGCAGGGGTCTTTCACTGAGAGATTGAGAGGCAGGTCCTGTAGCTCTGAGAAGCCTGGGGTTGCCTCCTGGGAGCTGCCTTGATACACAGGTCCATGAGTGGCCACTGGTTTTGTCTCTGATTTCTTGGAGAGGTTGAGGGGGCCTATCCTGGAGCTGTCCTCTGGACTGGAGGGCGCAGCCTCCGTGATGAGACAGGCACTTCCTCTCTGAGATGGAGGGTCTCCATTCACTGCATCAAGACTAGAAGAAGCCAAGAGAAGGTTTAGTAGGCGCTTACTTAGAAAATTGACTATGTAAACCATTGTAAACAAGTATAAACCTGGCTAATTGAGCCCAACCAAAAACATTACCTTGGAGGTTTTGAAAATGAAATTTTCTTACCTTTTTGGAGATTCTGTTCTGTTTTCAGGGGTCTGGGCAAGGGGGCCTTCCATACTTTTCTTGACAGGCTTGAATGCTGTGAGGCCTTGTTCTGGCTGGTGGAGTCTTCCCAGGGCACCTGAGGCCGCCTTATTGGAGAGGTCACATAGGCCATCAAGGGTCTGGCTCATTTGCATGAAGTTGGTGGGGCTTGGCCTCCCTGGGGAGCCTGTGGCTGCGCTGCCTGCCCGAGGGCTCATTTTGGCCCCTTCTGTGTCCCTCTGCTCAGTTTTGGAGCGGTCTTTAGCCTCAGGAGTTAGACTTTCTTTTTCAAACTCTATGTGTTTTTTGTGGGAGTTTGAAGGGTTTAGCTTAGAAGGACTTGAGGCTGGATAGACCAGGGTGGCTTCTTCAAGTAATTGAGAGTTCTGGTCTCGTGCGAGACCAGTGACAGGTGGGAGTCTGAGACCATAGGAGGAAAATGCAGACTCTGGCCTGTAAAATCCATAATGAATTGGCAGATTTGAGTGGTATTGCTGGAAAAATCTGTAATGATCATATGTTGATGGAGATGGATTCAAGTGTTTAGGAATGGGCCCCGGGTGAGGCAGGAAGTGTCTTTGGTCTTGGGCTCCATAGACTGACAGCAGGGGAGTGTCACACTCAGGTGGACTCCCGGCCAGCAGGTAGGGTGAGTAGATGGTGGCCAGCCCGTGTTCTGTGTAGAAGTGAGGTGGGTACTCTGAGACTGTAGGGTGCATGTAGGGGGAAATGGCCCCGAACCCCTTTGTAGATGAGATTTTATGTGGAAACTCTGGGGGCAGGAAAGGTGAGCCGGCCTTCCAGGAGTAGCCAGGAGCATGGAATGCAGACTTGGTGTGGAAGGCTGTGGCCTTGGTGGTAGGGTTGGTGAATGCCAGGGCTTCAGGTGCCTCGGTGTCGCCTGGCCCTTTCAGTCTGTGCTCTCCAACTGGAACAAATGCGGAAGGTCGGACCACGCCTTCCAGAACAGGCTGGGAGTTGAGGGTGGCTTCTGGAGCTGGGCTCGTGGGTGCTGTTTCCTTATGGAGAACTGGCTTCTGTCCTGGGCACTTGTGGGCCCCCCGAGCTCGCAGCTCCAGGTTTTCCTTGGCATCTTCCTTGGCAAAGCTATGTTGAAGCTTCGAGTCAAAGCTGCAGAGTCCATTGGTAACAGATTTGGTGGGGGCTGGCTTAGCCGTGGGATCTGGCTGGTTGGTTTGCTTGGGGTCTAATGAGCTAGACTTAGGGCACTTGGGAACTCGATCTTGCTCTGATACGAGAGTAATGGAGTTCTTACAGAGACCATACTTCATGTGATTAAAAAGGTGAGACTTCTCATTGCAAGTAAATGGACATTGGAAACATTTATACTTGAAGGGCTTCCCTGGAGGCCTTGGGATGTAATGTGGCTTTTTTGGTTTTCGCTCTTTGAGAAGACTCATTTTCCTTCTTATAGTTCAGATTCTGGTCTTCTAAGTGGTAGAATTGCTGCTGGTTCCTACAGACTTGGTGGTTTTTGGAGAAGTGTGTCCCCGTTTCTCCTTTCCTTCCAGGCACCTGTACTGAACCAGCTCCACGTGCAAGGTGTGTTGTCTGGGTCCGGAGCTGCAACAAGGAGCAGAGTCTCAGGTCAGGGATGATGGTGGAGCTGCCTGATCTCCTGAGAAGATGCACCCGCCTGCTCTCAGGGGCAACTACTGGTCACAGAACAGCCCTGCTCTTTGATAACCGGCTGCCAACCCCCCACCATGCTTTCTGTGTTTTAGAGTCTGACCTGAAAGAATCGCCTAGGGGCCAGCAGGAAGGAAGAGTGTGGTGTATGGAGTGTTTGGTGTCATTTCTGCAAATATCTCTAATCCTTTGAGTTTTGGAAACTTTTGCCCCATAATCTGGACCTTTTCTTGAGAGTGCCCTGCAAGACCTGAGGAGTCTGAGCGCCCTGTCCTTCCAGGGACTCTTGAGGGTCCTGTCTCAGTGCTACTGACTCGTGCTCTCACAGCCATGTGCAGGCTGGGGGATCATGGCATAAAGCAGGACATTGTGGCTGTACCCTTCACTTAAATGCTCCGTGGCAGTTCTGCTGTCTGTAACCGGGCTGCTAAATGTATTCTACATATGAATACTTAAGAATGAAGAACATTTAAACTCGCAACTCTACGCCTACTGCTTTCAGAACCAGAAACGAAAAGTCAAATTTGTCATTAAGTAGCATTTAAATTGTCTCAGATACGAATGTATTTTGAGTTGGAGTCTCTGTCATCAAGGCTGGAGTGCATTGGCACATTAATGGCCACTACAATCTATATCTGCTAGGCTCAGGGGATCCTTCAGCCTCAGCCTTCCGAGTAGCTGGACCACAGCTGGGCACATGCCATCATGCCTGGCTAATTTTTGATTTATTGTAGTGAGGAGGTCTCGCCAAGTTGCCCAGGCTGGTCTTGAACCACTGGGCTCATACAATCTTTTCACCTCTGCCTGCCAAAGTGCTGGGATTACAGGCATGAGCCACTCACTGTGCCTGGTCTGTAAATACTGTTATTTATGTTGACTCAGTGACTTGAAGTACTGTTGAGTTGGGTTTATAAGTCCTGTGAGTAACTGTTCCTGTCCACTGCCTACCCATCAGCATTGTAGAACACACTCTCATGATCACCCTATCTCTACTGGCAAGGAAGTGCAGCCAGCGGCACCTGCCTGTCCTGGGCACCTCCCAAGTGGCAGAACCAAAGTTGTCCAAGTAGGGGACCACATGAGAGGTGGTTGAAAAGGGAGGAAGCTGCCTTGGCCTTCAACCTTTAGGAAGTGGGCCCAGGCCTCTGGCCATAACTATCGCTTAGGTCCTGAGATACACCAGGCTCTGCAAGCGTGTCTGTCCAGAGCTGGCCTGACTTTCTAGGTATTTCCAGAGGGTCTTCTTCTAGCCCTGCCCAGTTCCAGGTTTCCCTTAGGTTGCTCTGCACACCCCTGGGGCTCACTCTGTCTCCTAATTCAAAGCTGAGAACAAAAGTCTAAGAACCTGGGAGGTACTCGAAGGAGCCTAGATGGCAGCTGGTCCTCGAGCAGCCCAAACAGTGACTGTATCTAGAAGAAAGGGTGTGGGTAAGGAGACAGCACAGAGGCACAATGAATCAAGGGTGAACGCTTTAATTTGTGTACAAATTGTAAAAAGGTAAAGGTCTTTAGCTTCTAAATGTTTTCAAAAAGCTTAAAAATGAAGTTAAGCTGGGCTCGGTGGCTCAGCCTGTAATCCCGCGCCTTTGGGAGTCTGAGGTGAGTGAATTGCCTGAGCCCGCGGGTTCGAGACCCGCCTAGGCAGCGAGACCTCATCTCTACAATAAATCAAAAAATCAGCCGGGCGTGGTAGCGCATGCCTGTAATTCCAGCTACTTGGAAGGCTGAGGCGGAAGGATTGCCGGAGCACAGCAGGTCGAGGCTGCGGTGGCCGGGAGCGGCCACTGCACTCCAGTCTGGGTGACAGAGTGAGGCTCCAACTCAAAAAAAAAAAAAAAGTTAAATGGAAATGACTTAAGAAAATGTTTTCAGCTGCAGTTTTGTTTTAAAGAATGGGCAAATGGGCTGGATACTGTGCCTCACACCTATAATTCCAGCATGTTGGGAGGCTGAGGCCCAGCCTGGGCAACATAGCGAGACCCTGCCTCCACAAAAAATCAAAAAGTTAGCTGAGTTGTGGCATACACCTGTAGTCCGAGCTACTCTGGAGGCTAAGGTGGGAGGATCACTTGAGCCTAGGCATTTGAGGCTGTGGTGAGCTGTGATTGTGCCACTTACTCAAGCTTGGACGACGGAGTGAGACACCTAACAGAAAAAAAAAAAAAAAAAGAGGGAAAATGTGCTCACTCCTGAGTCTGTAGGATTTTATATATAAAGCATCACCTTCTAGACATCAGAGTGGTTAAAGTAGTCAACTGAAAAGCAGCCTTTTACAAATAGTGAAATCAATATGGGAAACTTAAGAAACTTGTTTTCTGGATTGCCTGAGCCTGCAGGTTTGAGACCCGCCTGGGCAACTTGGCAAGGCCTCATCTCTACAATAAAATCAGCCGGGCGTGGTAGCTCATGCCTATAATTCCGGCTACTCAGAAGGCTGAGGCGGAAGGATCGCCGGAGCCCAGCAGGTTGAGGCTGCGGTGACTGGGAGCGGCCACTACACTCCAGTCTGGGTGACAGAGTGAGACTCCGACTCAAAAAAAAAAAAAAAAAAAGAAGCTTGTTTTCACAGAATAAAACATCATCAGTCTTGCCTGCATCTCCATCCATCCCACACATCAGAGCTGAGGTCATGGGTAGCTAGCAGCAGGAGTGGAGTCTTGACTTTCACATGGAATCTTAAATTCTGAGAATGCTGTTTGATTTTATTCTTAGCAAGCTAGTTTCTCTACTAACTTATTCATATTTTTTAAAAACACAAAGAACCCACCCCCAAACTGCCTCTGTCTGATCTCCTACCTTCTGCTGTGATGAGGATTTCTGCATAGCAATGATAGTGAAGCACATATTTTAGATGAGAAATAAGAGGTTTGGTTACCCATAACCAGGGCGGGTGTCAGAGTACAGAGCTCTACAGTGAGTCAGGGTTGGCGGCACCCCAGGGCTGGACCCTGCACCCAGCACTCCCTCCCACCATGTGCTGCCACAAAAGCTACGGGGCACTGGGTCAAAGTAGAGCAAATTAAACATGTAATAATAGCTTTGTCTTTCTAATTTCCCCCTCATTAAAATAAAAAATGTGAAATAATTCTTTATGGGTTCATTCCATACCTTGGGGGACTGGTCTGCCCCGGGTGATGAAAGCACAGTTTCCCCGCCTCCCTTCAGGAAGCGAGAGAAGCGGGTGCCTGGTTCCAGCTGAGCGCTGGGCCAGCCAGATAAGTCAGCGGGCCTGTACCAGCATGCCTCGTGATGCTCCCTGATTCTGAAGGCGTGAGAACCTCTGCAAGTCAGGTTCCCATGATTGTATAGGATATGTTATGGCAAAGATCTGAAAACTGATGATTTCATCACTAGCTGGAAGCATCATGATCAAAATGATGACAGTTGCAAAACGTTTATCAAGTGAGAGCTGCATCCTAGCGATACCAAGTGTGGACACAGATACACCACCTCCAGCGTCTAAAACACGAGAACTCAAAGGAACAAAAAATCCCCTTAGGATTTAAGCAAATGAGGAGTTAGTTTTAGAAGCAGTGTCATTTAATATTGCTGATACTTACAGGCAAAAAATAAGTAAGTCTATACTCGTTAAGTTTTCTCAAATGCTTTACAGGAGGCAAGTTTTATGTGAGCTGTCATACTATTATCCACAGGAATAAGCGAAGAAATAATTGCTTTTATGTAAATAAGTACTTTTTTCAGTCAAATGCTGTCTCTGAAGTTTTGAACTATTCATCTCTTTGTTCTTTGGTCATTTAACTTACAAGACAGTGAACAGCCCCCCTCTGGTTTCCTTGATGCAATGTTTTTGGAGGTGAGAGTGTTGTGGGGTTTAATTGCTCCAAGGGAATTTGTGTAAAAACGGAGTCTCAGGGGCAGTAGTTTTAGTAACCTTGGATAAACTGACCTCTCAGGATTACACAATTTGCTAATTAAAACAAGGGTGCGCAGCTGCTTCAGATGTAAGCCGGGCGTAGTTCACTTGATCTATAAAACTGCAATAGTGTCAGAGAAGTAAGTGGGATAAAATTGATGCTTTTGTAAGCTTTCAAATGATGATGTCAGCCTGTGAGTTCTACGTCCTGCCTAAGTGAGGTTTACAAGGATGAAGAAACCAAACCTAACAGCCGGGACCTCAGTCAGTCACATCTGTCTGTGGACAGAAGGTTTGACCTATATCTGGTCTCCATCTGGTCAGTTTCTACCTGCTGGACTTTGTACTCTGGCAGCTGCTGGTGTTAAATATTCCAGAAAGAGTATATTGTTGCCAAAACAACATAATCCAGACCCTTAACTGTTTACAGTAAGTTTGGATTTGCATTCAGAGGTAAAGTTTTTCTGAAAAAATAGTTGGTGATAGGTGGTGTCTGACATACCCTTTTCCTTTAGTTAATACATATTTGAGAACTGTGCATTGAGCTGTTGATAAAGCAGAGTCCCTTTCACTATTTGGCTTGCATTTGAGAACTTCACTGTTAACATTTTAAAAATTGAGATGTTAGCATAATCTTGAAGGAGGATTTCATCCTTCCTCTCATTCCCCATTAGATCCATAGTAGGCATTAGGAGTATGGACACTTCCACACAGCTTCCCGGTCTGGGTTAAAGGTGGCAGTTATTGAAATGCTTTGCTTGGCATCTCTTCTCTGCCAGCCCTTGAGAGGAACTGGTAACGTTCTCCTCTGAGCCCAGCCTGACATGAAGATCTTCCTCTCCAAGTCATTTCAGACCAAGCAGCTGGTGTAGACAGTGTCTACACTAAAGGGCATAAGAACACTGGGTTTCAGTAATTTAACATGGATGGGATCCAGCATGAGCTTTCACCAAGATTTTCCCATTGTGTAATTTAAACATCATGTGTTCAGCTGATACTCCTCTGGAAAGAGCCCTGAGCTGAGAGCTGTTTCTCTTTCTGCTCACAGCGCACCTTCCAGGCTTCGGGACATAAGTGCCCACACAGCACTCTGAACAGTGTTTGGTTTCGGTTGGTCACAGGGTTGTGTCTGTCTTGTTTTTAAAGTACTAAACTGTCAAAATTAATGTGGGTGCCAGTTATTGGGTTATAGTGAGTGACTGGCATGTTTAGAAAGTTTCTAAGGAGTCTGAACTTTGAAAAATAGACAAGAGAGTTTTTTTTTTTAAGAACTTTGATAGGACACAATGGCGGTAATTATAGTTTAACTTTATAGGACATTTCATGACAGGCTAGGTAACTAGGCTTGTCATGTGTATTAACCTATGGACTGAAATAGTGCTGTAATGTTCCTTTGGTGGTGTCCAGCTGTCTGGCAAGGAGCCTCATCAGGTAGAGCATTTTGAAGGGCATACTATAATTACAATATTGTGATGTGGCATTATTGCATAACTCAAGGACACGCCATTGTCGCCTACCCACTGGGGTGTCGCAAGAACGAGATTTGTGAGTTTTACTTCAATTGAGCTTTTCCAGTGATTGACCGCCACTCCCTCCCAGACTTTCAGTTCTTTAAAATTAAGGATAAACTTCAGGACAACCATGACCTAGGAAAAAAGGCAGTTTTCTGGAATATAATTTAGAAAAATAGATCCAGAAAAACAACCAGGGGCTCTTTCTAGTTTCAGCAGGAGATTTCAACTTACAGACATAAACTCTTAATAAAATTAACACACACAGCTTTACAGTTTGATGGCCTATCACCAAAGTTCATTAGCCTGCCTTGTTTATCCTTAAGAAACCATGCTAAAATATCAAAGGATTTAGTTAATGTGAAATAAAAGTTATGATAACACATGTAGACAGATTTTGCTTAAATTTTTGGTCAGACTTGGCCAGTAATTTGATCATTAATTGTTCTCATATAGATCAGACTTATGAGAAATGTAATATAAGGAAAAAAACCCGTGTGTGTGTGTGTGTGTATGACCTTAACAACCAAACAAAAACTTAACCTCTTTGATTAAGTTTTGTTTTTGTAAGCTTATGTCAGTATCGTCAAAACAGTACTTATTTTAAACTTTAAAAGTTTTAAAAATTAAACTAGAAATTAAAACCAATATCTGTCAAATACACACACACACACACACACACACACACACACACACACACACACACACACACGTATGATCCTTGCCTCTTTTGTGTTGAAATTGATTATAGTTTGTTTTTAAGGTAAGGGTCAGTTAAGCAGTAATATACATTTGTGTTGGTTTAATTTTTACGAGTTTTATGGCAGGACAAGGACTTGATTTCCAAATAAACTTGTTCATATTCTCAGAATAAAGTATCAATCTTACTAGAAGTTTTGTAATCATGGTCTACATCCCAGCAGTGCACCTGCTGGATTCTGAGTAATCAACAGAACACAGAGTGAAGCAGAGCCAGCACCAGCAAGTGATTCGTGCAACCCAGTATTTAAAGATACATTTAAGAGTAGTTTTGAAAGAAAACTTGAATTTGAAAAAGAAATAGTAAGTACTTACCAGAGGTGGGCAGCGCTGGGATGTGGCTCTGCTGACAGTGTCGGGAAGCAGTACCTGTTCTCACGCTTGCTCGGTGAAACTGGAGCCGGCTGTTCCAGTGGGAGGGATTTAAGTGTAGGAGTTGAGCCCTCGGGGCGTAGAGATGCACCTGATATTCCTCCTGCCTGCAGCTACGATTCATGTGTTTGCACCCACCGAGCTATTCCGTGGCAGCCTTACCAGCACTGGACCCAGTGAGCAGGTGCCACAGTGCTTCTGCAAGTTCCTGCTGCGTCTGTGAATGCCACTCTAGCGCTGCTGGACGGCCATGGATGGCAGGGTTAGTTGTATCCGTGATAGAATATAGGTAACTGTAGTACAGGTCACATTCTGGTAAATATTTGTTGTTATAATAAAGGCATTTTGTGTGAGACTTGCCTTTAGAACCTTGAGAATATACACACAACAGGTAAACATTAAGATTAATTCTTATATCTGTATACCCTACAGGACACAACGTTCACGGTGTCCTTGCCCCGAGGGGTCCAGCCAGGCCTTTTATGACCTCTGTGCCTCTCACCCTTCACCCTGCTCCTGAGATCTTTGTCCCTGGTCCTTCTCGAGAGCTGAGCTGGCCTGGCCGGGAGGGAGCTGACCTCAGCCGCCTTGTTGCAGAGACCTGCCGGAGCTTGCCCGGGACCAGGCACCATGTGGCTGTGGAGCGGGGTGTGTGCTGCTGGGAGGGAGTCAGCTCTGCACACTCTCACCCCCTCCTTTAAAAATAACTAAGACAGTTATTGAGCTAGTTTTTAGTACCACACCCCTCTGAAATGCTTTCTTTCTTATTTAATTTGAGGCTGTCACCCTAGCTTTAGTGTTGACTGGAATGTGGTATTGGTTTGGGGACTGGGAAAGGAGATGGTATGAGCTGGTATCAGGCTTTCTTGGTTGTGCCTGAGGCTGCAGGACAGAGGCCGCAGGGCTGTGGCACAGGGATGAGCTTGCCAGGACAAACATGCTTTTTTTCCCCCGTAAAACTTAAGATTTTACTTGATTTTACCTTTATATTTAATTCCTTAACAATTTTTTTTTTAGTTCTTCTTGTCTAAATTAGGCATCTCTATACTTTAAAGAGTCAGAAATAGTTTTAGAAGTCTTGTGAAAGGTAGCAGTTCTCTGCTGATCCTCTGGCCTGTTGCTTGATCATAAACCACCCCAAACCGCCGGGTGTGGTGGCTCACGCCTGTAATCTTGGCATGCTGGGAGGCTGAGGCGAGAGGATTACTTGAGCCCAGGAGTTTAAGACCAGGCTAGGGAGCATAGAGAAACCTCATCTTTGCAAAAAAATAAAAAAAATAGCTGGGCATGGTAGCACATACATGTAGTCCCAACTACTTGGGAGGGGAGAGGAGGCTAAGAGAGAAGGATCTTCTGAGCCCCGGAGGTTCAGGCTGCAGTGAGTCATGATTGTGCCATGGCACTCCAGCCTGGGTGACAGAGTGAGACTCCAACTCAAAACAAAGCAAAACAAAACAAAAATCTGCCCCAAACTTAGTGACTTAAAACAACCACCATTTTATTATGTCTGGTGATTTTGTGGGTCAGAAGTTAGGGCAGCGTTCAGCTGGGTGCTGCTTCTAGTCTGTGGGCTTCAACTGGGTTACTCAGTGGTATTAAGCCAGCAATTGACTGACCTGAAGGTTCCAGGACATCTTCATTCACCTGCTTGCGTCCTAGAGGGGACAGCTGGAAGTCTGGGTTCACCTGGCCCTCCTCCTTCTCCATTTAGTACCACTTCAGAGGCTCCCTAGGGTGGTTGGTCTTACAAAGGCTCAGGACTACAAGAGAGAAGGTGGGAGGTTCCAGTCCTCCAAAAGGCTGGGCTGTGAATTGCCAGAGCATTACTTCTGTCAGACTCTACTTGCCAGCAGTTGCATGCCAGCCTAGATTCATGGGGACCTGAGGGACTCTGTCAGTGGGAGGTGTGCCAGTTGTCTGCATGTCCATTCTTTCTGCCCAAAAGCACCATTTTGACTTTCTGTAGCAGAATATTTTGATATTTGCCTCCTTGATTTCAAAGAATATTAATCTATTGTTAATTCTGTTCCATCTGTCCCCCTCTCCACTCCCAGTTTTAGGTATTGTCTGTTGACTTTCCTTTATGGAAAATGAGAGTTGAGCTGTCTTTGCTCTTTTTGCCTCCATACCTACCTTCCCCATTACCCAGGGGACTTTTTCTACCTCTTTTTTGTGTTGGAAAGCTTGCTTTTTGGACCCCATGTCATCTTTTTCTCTAAGGTTAATCCTTTATTTTGGCATGGAGCATATCCCTTTTATAGACTCCTGAGAAAGAGTGTGAAAGAAACATATTTTTGGAGACCTTGAATAGTTCAAAATATCTTTATTCTATCCTTTGACCTGATTGATAATTTGGCTGGTTATAGATCTCTAGACCAGAAATCATTTACCTTCAGAACTTTGAAAGTGTTCTTTAGTCCTCTAGCTTCCAGTCCTGCTGTTGAAAAAAAAAAAATCTTCTAGTCCTGCTGTTAAAACTTGATGCCATTCTGGTTCTTGATTCTTTTTTCCTTAATATTTTAATTTGAAGAGTTTTAAATATGCAAGTTGTGAGGATACTGCAGTGAACTCTAATATATCCAACATCTAGAGTCTATAATTAACATACAACTATCCATGTTTCCTTCCCTTTTTCTGTCCATCAATCCATCTTATTTATTTTGCTGCATTTCAAGTTGGTTGCAGACATCAGTACACGTTACCCCTAAGCACTTCAGCAGGCATATTGTTATTAGTTTGCTTCTTCTTTTAAAGGTAAGATTTACATTCAGTGAAGGGCACAGATCTTAAGAGTACCATTTAATGAGTTTTGACAAGTGTATTCCTCTATCAAGATACACAGAGCATTATAATCACCCCAGAAAGTTCTATTATGCCTTTTCTTTCTTTGTAAGATTGTGGCAACTACTGATCCCCCCTCACCCCCGCACCATGGGTTAGTTTTACCTATTCTAGAATTTTGTATAAATGGTAATTCCTGATTCTTAATATGCAGTTGTTTCTCATCTGTGGGTTCTTTTCTTTATCCTTAGTATGTTTAGTTTCCTTAACACTATCTTCTGACACTTCTGTTAAGTATTTCATTTCTGCTGTATTTGGTTTCCAAGAGTTTTTGTTCTGAGTGTTCTTTTTTTTATTATCTTACTCTTTTTTTTTTTTTTTAGTTGGAGTCTCACTGGCCGCTCCCAGCCACCACAGTCTCGACCTGCTGGGCTCCGGTCGAGCCTGGGCTCCGGTTGACCTGCTGGTCTCCTGCTGGGCTCATTCCGCCTCAGTCTTCCAAGTAGCTGGAACTACAGGCACATGCTTCCATGCCCGGCTAGTTTTGATCTATTGTAGAGATGAGGTCTTGCCAGGTTGCCCAGGTGGGTCTCAAACCCGCGGGCTCAGGCAATCTACTCCCCTCAGTCTCCCAAAGTGCGGAATTACAGGCTGAGCCACTGAGCCCTGCTGTTATCTTACTCTTATGCAGTGGTTGTAGTAGCTTTTTTTCCCTCTCTGAGGAGTTAATGATAGGCTTTTTTTTTTGCTTTTTGCTTTTTTTTTTTTTTGGCAGGGGATCGGGGTGGGTATTCTCCTTGTTGGTTTTTTGTTTTGTTTTTAAAGAGAAGAGGTTTTTGCTACGTTGCCCAGGCAGAACTTGAACTTCTGGCCTCGAGTGATCTTTCTGCTTCGGCCTTCCAAGTAGCTGGGATTACAAGTGCTTTCAGTGTGACAAGTCTGCTTTCCGGGAGCCCTCTGCTGACCACCTTATGAGAGTCAACTCTGTCTCCTGCAAAGGTGGGAGGAGCTTCATCTGTGTTCCTTGGTTTAGGCCTATCCCCACTCCTACCCCCAGACTTCTCTGGTGCTGCAGGTCTTGAGGCTTCTAGGGATTCTGTCATGTAGATCAGGGGAGCTCTGGTGGGCTGGGCTTTCTTGGGTCTAAGACCCTTGCCACTGGTCCATGCTCTTTCAGCCTCCTAAATGTTCCTGTTGCCACCTTCTCTGTCCTCTTTGATCCTGTAGCTTAGACTTTGAAAAAGGAAAAAGTCCTTTTCTGTTGTTTTTAGTGGCATTTAATCCACTATTTGTATTTTCTACCCACTGCATTACCCGTAAGTCTTGTGATTAAGTTTTTGACCAAGAAGGTCAAATCTCAGGAAGCATAATGGCAGTGGCAACTGACATTTCCTTAGTGTTCATGAGTGTGGGGTGTTGTGCGGAGGGCTCCACCTACATTGTCCATTTAATCACAGAAACTGCCATGACCTGGCTTGCAGAATTCAACATACACAGGTTAAGTAACTTGGCCAAGGCACCCAACCTGGAGAGCGACAGAGCAGTCATTCCAGATGGTGGAGGAAATGCCTTCCTGCGGGTGCTGACCTTGATGAAGAGGGAGGGGCATCAAGGAGGAGCATCCGGGGCAGCAGTTGCTCTTGGGACAGTGGCACTGGTCCCTGTGTGTGTGTGTGTGTGAATGTATGTATGTGCAACAGGGAGCGGAGAGCACAACTGGATCCAGACAGGTGCTGCTGGGTATGGGGGCGCCAGCATGGCCAGCCTCTGTCAGGGCCTTTCTCCCTGGGGGCACGTTTGAGGTGAGGTGGGGGTGGTGATTCATAGTATGTGGCCCCCGGGCATATGTTTCTCTGTGTCTTACTTTGGTCCCCTTCTTTTTCTTCCCATCCCCCTCTTGAGTGTGTGCTTTTTGGCTAGGCTGTGAGACTGAAGTCTTTGCTCTGTCGTCTTCTCCCTCTGTGACTTGGGCAGGTAACTGACATCCCTGGGCCTTGGTCTTTCTATCTGTGAAAGGGAGTTGTAGGTGTGCTCAGAGCATCAGATATGTTAGTTCACATAACATCCCTCGTCACTGGCGTTTGCACAGTGGGGACGAGATGCCTCTTCCACAGAATACCTTTAATGAAGGATGGGCATCACCTTTTTGACTTTATACTGCAAGATTTTATCTTAATCCTTTGTGTTCCTGATCGGAAGTTGCGTCCAGAGCAAGAGAAAAAGGAAATGAAAGCTGCAGAAAATCCAGAGTATCAGCTCTGGTATCAGCTTTCCAATCTGATTGTTGTTATCGGGGGTGTGCTCATGGTGGGAGTGCCATGAAGGTCTTGAGGTAGCCCTGGGGAACTGGCTTTAGGGGTATGGTTTTCAGGTAGAGAGAACCTCACCACTATATCTTAGGGCTCTGCCCTCGTAGTGAGACTCTGGGCAGGATGGCAGGGATGATATGAGTGAGGGTGGCCAGTGGGCTGTGGTTTCCCTTACTGATCAGATTCTAGGCTTCTGGGGGGCAGGGCAGGGGAGTCTGTCCCAATCTTAGCTGGTCACTGTGCATTTAAAAGAAGGAGTGACCTAACGCAGAGGAGCTCTAGGCCGAGTCCCATCTTTACTCTGCTTTGCTCCATACTTATCTTGTGCCGAGCCCACCACCTGCTCTGCTTAGCCATGGCCACATTGTTTGAATGAGGTTTATGTATTTTCTCCTCCCCCTCCTGGTATGAAGTACCTTTCTTAGGTTTCCTGATAGTCTTTCTTTTCTGATTGGGATTTCCATAGTGAGAGGGTCCAGAGTCCTGCTTATGAACTGGCCACAGGTGGAGATGGGGGTGGCCGGCCCCATTCCCTGAAGTGCCTGTGTCTTCACGTCCCTTTCCACCACCCTCTGTGTTCTCATCCTTTCATTCAATTCCCTTTCTCCCTTTGGGTGGCAAGTCTGTCTGAGACCAAGTGAAGGGCCAAAAGACTTTCTTGGATTTTTGAATTGTGCTTAAAAGGCTTTCTGGCTTGGCTTAGGGCCTAGGCCCTGCCCTCAGGCTACTCAGAAGCTGCCTGCCAGGCCTGAACACGCCCTACCATCACTGTAGAGCTGACCAGGAGCAGGTTGCACCCTTCCCCAGATGTTCCTGTGGTTGCTTTCCTCTGCAGGCTTCTGTGTTCTGAGAGATTGATGGAACTGAACAGAATGGCTGAGAAGGGGCCACCTCCTCTAGACTTGCCCTCATTGCCTAGAACTGCATTCTAGGCCTTGGGCCTCTGGTCACTGGGCCACACTGACCAGGCCAGGTCCCGCAGCTCCTGGGGTTTCACCTGCCGCCTGCCTCAGAAGTGGTGTGCATGCAGTAGGGTTGGCCTACCTGGGGCACCTCTTCCCCAGCCGTCTGTCTTCCCCAGGCACTGAGGATGTATTTGAATTCTCATTTTAAAAAATCTGAGACTGGCCGGGCTCAGTGGCTCAGCCTGTAATCCCAGCACTTTGGGAGGCCGAGGTGAGTGGATTGCCTGAGTCCGCGGGTTTGAGACCCGCCTGGGCAACTTGACGAGACCTCATCTCCACAATAAATCAAAAATTAGCTGGGTGTGGTAGCGCGCACCTGTAGTTCCAGCTACTTGGAAGGCTGCGGCAGAAGGATCGCCAGAGCCCAGCAGGTTGAGGCTGCGGTGGCCAGGAGTGGCCATTGCACTCCAGTCTGGGTAACAGAGTGAGACTCAAAATCAAAAAAAAAAAATCTGAGACTATCATCAGGCTTTTATTTATTGTTTCAAACAGTTTAATGATACAGAGAAATGCAAATGGAGTTGATTTGGCCATTGTGAGTTAGGGCCGTAGTGTGTGAGAGTATCTAGGGGGTTTCCTGTTGGACATTTGCCAGTAAGTAGAGGGCTTTCCTTATAACCTGAAGGCTGAGAGGTGTAATGTGGTCCTGAAATTTTTAATGTTTTTGTTATTCACATCATGCTTCTTGAATATTTATGGAACTGGAACTGATTTTTTTAGAGGGGTGGGAATAGAGAAAGTAGCCCCTTTCTTGCCCCTTTTTACTACCAAGGCTCCTTCAGGCCAGCTCATCTGGTGGGTGGTGCTGGCCTGGCCCTGTGGATGGTGTCTTATGTGGCCTGTGGGTGGCTTTTGTGCTGGCACACCATCCTCTGGCTCCTCCCCCATAATCTGTTTAGGGAATAGACAGAGTAGATTGGGCTTCCATGGAAGTGGGATTCCTCAGGGCTCTGCATATGCATTCAGAAGTCAGAGCCAGGGTGAAAGGCTTTTTGTTTGTATCTGTTTAAACAGGATCCTGGATTCTCCCCACTCCCTCCTTCTCCTAGTGTTGATTGGCGCTGTAGCTTCTGTGTCTGAAGGAAACTCGAAACCCTGAGCTATGACTTGTTTTGTCTTTGATTGGGAAACTCAGTTCAGGTTTGTGAACTTGGGCCAAGTTTAAGGATTCCCACAGTTTTCTTCACCTCTTCTTCTCTCCCCACCCCTACAATAAAGTGTCTTGTGTTTCAGAATTCTCACTTGTCTTGACTCAGATGCATTGTAGTTTTCCAGGAACAGCTTACATGACTCTACTCCTTATGGGGTATGTACTGTGGAGAAGAGGACTTTTAATGTAGATCTCTATGTTCACAGTCATGTATAGAAGTCATTTAGTTACACAAGGACAAGTGCAATTTTAAGAATTTTTTTTTTTTTTGAGTTGGAGTCTCACTCTGTCACCCAGGCTGGAGTGCAGTGGCATGCTCATGGCCACCGTAGCCTCGACATGCTGGACTCAGGGGATTCTTTCGTCTCAGCCTTCCAAGTAGCTGGAACTATAGGCACGCATCACCATGCCTGGCTAATTTTTAAGTTTATTGTAGAGATGAGGTCTTGCCAAGTTGCCCAGACTGGTCTCGAACCTATGGACTCAGGCAATCCTCTCACCTCAGCCTCCCAAAGTGCTGGGATTATAGGTGTGAGCCACTGCACCTGGCCAGTTTTAAGAATTAACACTCAGAACCGGGCACGGTGGCTCATACCTATAATTCCAGCACTTTGGGAGGCTGAGACAAGAGTATTATTTGAGCCCAGGAGTTCAAGTTCAGCCTAGGCAACATAGTTATACCCCGTCTCTACAAAAAATAAAAAAATGAACTGGGTGTGATGACTCATGCCTGTAGTCCTAGCTACTTGGGAGCCTAAGGCAGGAGGATCGCTTGAGCCCAGGAGATTGAGGCTGTGGTGAGCTGCAGTTGTGCCACTACACTCTAGACTGGGCAACAGAGTGAGACCCTGACTCAAAAAACAAGCAAACAAAAGAACCACTCAGATTTCTTTTTCTTTTTTTCCTTTTATTCTACAAATAAAATCAGTGAAAAATATAACAATCAAGATAGACATGAACTGACAAAAGGTAAGTGGGAGAAAGAATTCTGGGAACTTGCCGAGCTGCTGTGGTCAACTGCCTCCGCAGGCCTCTGTGTTCCAAGAGGTTGATGGAACTGAACAGAATGGCTGAACAGGGGCCACTTCCCCCCCAACCTACTCTCTTCCTGCCCTCCTCTTGCCCTCCTTCCTGCTGTATGCATCCTGATGGCTTTTCTTTTTTTTCTTTCTTTTTTTTTTTTTGAGTTGGAGTCTTACTCCATCACCCAGGCTGGAGTGCAGTGGCACGCTCATGGCCACTCCAGTGTCGACCTGCTGGGCTCTGGCAATCCTTCTGCCTCAGCCTTCCAAGTAGCCAGAACTACAGATGTGTGCTACCATGCTCGGGTAATTTTTGATTTATTGTAGAAACAAGGTCTCGCCAAGTTGCCAAGGTCTCACTCTGTCGCCTAGGCTGGAGTACAATGGCATACTCACAGCCACTGCAGCCTTGACCTGCTGGGCTCAGGTAATCCTTCCACCTCAGCCTTCCAAGTAGCTGTACTTACAGGTGCATGTCACCACACCTGGCTAACTTTTTGATTTATTGTAGAAAGGAGGGCTTGCCAGTTTGTCCAGGCTGGTCTTGAACTCCTAGGCTTAGTCAGTCCTCTCGACTTGGCCTCCCAGTGTGCTGAGATTACAGGTGTGAGCCACGATGGCTGACCTAAACCTCTTTTTTGATAGTGTCTTTTTAGGTTATTATCTCAAGTTAATTTCAAGTTCTGAGAGTAAGAATTAAAGTAAGACTTGTTCTCCGCTGAACATATGACTGTGTACTAGGCATTGTTCCAGGCACTTTGATGACTGTGGATCCTCACAGTTACCCTAGAGGGGAGGGAGTGCTGCTGTCCATGTGAGTTGTTCTTGCCTCTCGCCTCCTGGTCTCCATGCTGCGATGCTGAGGCTGCTCTCACAGGTCACAGCCACAGGCCGTGGTGGCTCTGTGTTGTGTCAGCTTGGCCAGGCAAGACCTACTGCCAGAATCTCCTTCCTTGGTGGTTCCAAGAGAGGGTTGTGCATGAATTGGAGGTGGAAGCAAGGCCAGGGCCACAGGTGTGCTTGTGAGGCAGATCCTGGGGATGTGCCTTTCTGGGCTGTGTGTTGAGGCTGGCTTGCTGGCTGCCTCCTGCGTTCCTGTGGAGATGTGTATAGACTGACTGGTCACTTAGCTCCCAGGGCCTCATTAGCTCTCATTCCTGCACTGAGTTCACGCGGCACTTGTGGCGATTCTTGACTGATACAGGTAACTAAATTACTGCTTAAGACCATGAAAAGCAAAAATTAATAGGGTTACAGAGATAAATGGACAAACCAGGTATCCTCTTGAGAACTTAAAACACCTCTCTCAATGACCGATAATTAGAAAACAAAATATGTAGTGAAGATAGGTGTGTGTATATATACATACACACATATTACTGTATGCAATATGTATATATATTTGAACAATAGAACTAACAAGTATGATTACATGATTTATATAGAATCCTGCAGCTAGCAGTTGAAGAATATACATTCTTAGCCATTTGAGGCACATTTATAAATAATGTACATTTACTATGCCATTAAAAACAAGTCTTGAGAGATAGCAAAGAATAATTAGCATATAGACTATATTTTCTGATCACAAAGCAGTGAAATTAAAGATTGGATACAGAAAGATAAAGATAAGCCGTTAGTTTTTAGTTGGAAAACAAACATGGATTTCTAAATAAAACAACTCAGATAAGAAATCCCAATAGAAATCTAAAATAAAAGTGAACAGTAACAAAATTATTCATATTTAAAATTTTGGAATGCAGCTAGTAGCATGCTGTACAGGAAATTTAAAGCCTTAAACAGGAGTTGTGAAATTATGGCCCGCGGGCCCAATCTGGCCTTGGCCTGTTTTTGTACAGTCTTGGAGCCAAGAATGTTTTTCACGTTTTTTTTTGAGTTGGAGTCTCACTCTGTCGCTCAGGCTAGAGTGTAGCGGCACACTCACGGTCAGCCTAGTGTTGACCTGCTGGGCTCTGGCGATTCTTCCACCTCAGCCTTCCAAGTAGCTGGAACTACAGGCGCGCTACCACACCCGGCTAATTTTTGATTTATTGTAGAGATGAGGTCTCACCAAGTTGCCTAGGCTGGTCTCGAACCTGCAGGCTCAGGCAACCCGCTCTCCTCGGCCTCCCAAAGTGCTGGGATTACAGTCTGAGCCACTGCGCCCGGCTGGTTTTCACATTTCAAAAATGTTGTAGAAAAACAGAAACTGGCTGGGCTCAGTGGCTCAGCCTATAATCCCAGTGCTTTGGGAGACCGAGTTGAGTGGATTGCCTGAGCCCGCAGGTTCGAGACCTGCCTGGGCAACTTGGAGAGACCTCATCTCTACAATAAAATCAAAAATTAACCGGGCGTCGTAGCGCACGCCTGTAGTTCCAGCTACTTGGAAGGCTGAGGCGGAAGGATTGCCCGGGCCCAGCAGGTCGAGGCTGCGGTGCTGGGAGCAGCCACTGCAATCCAGTCTGGGCGACAGAGTGAGACTCCAACTCAAAAAAAAAAAACCAAAAACAAAGAAGAATATGTGATATAGACTGCTGTGGCCCACAAAGCCTGAAATACTAATTCTCTGGCCTTTTCAGAATTGTTCCTGACCTCACCTTAAAAGCTTATAGCAGAAAAGATGGCTCAAGCTATAAAGGAAGGTGTAGAAAGAAGACAATGAGCATAACACTAAAAATGAAGGAAATAGAAAACAGAGATCCAAGAAAGAATAAACAGAGCCAAAAATCAGTCTTTGAAAGGGCTAAATAGATAAACTTTTGGCTTATTGGTAGAAAACAAGAAGAAGCATAACTAAACAATATTAAGCTGTAGGAGCAATAATACAGCTGCTACAGAGATTAAAAACAAAACTGTCATGGAAGGGGAGTGGAATAGGCACTTGAGGGAAACTGCTAGGGAAGGGAAGGGCATACCCTCATCAACAAGGGTAACTGCATGATCAATGTTTATATACCTAACCCTGAAATGTACCCCACATCTTTATAACAAAAATTAAAAAAAGAATATCTTTTGCCAATACATTTGATAGCTCAGCCAAAATAGACATTACTAGAAAAATGTAATTTATCAAAATTGACTCAAGTAGAAGTAGAAAGTTAACTCATCTGGGCTTCAGTATCCTTACTTATAAATTGGGACAGTTACTACCTACCTCATAGAGTGTTTAAGTGGTTTTTACTAAGACATTATTCAAATGCCATACAGTTCACCACTAAAGTATACAATTCTGTGGTAGTGTATTTACAGAGTTGTGCAGCTATCACCACAGTCTATTTCAGAAAAATTTTATTACTTCCAAAAGAAACCTCATATCCCTTAGGCTGACACCCCTAAACCCCTCATCCTCCTTGGTCCTAGCCAACCACTAATCTGTTTTCTATCTGTATAGGTTTGCTTGTTCTGGACATTTCCTATAAATGGAATCATATAATATGTGGTCCTTTGTGATTGGCTTCTGTCACTGAGGTTAATGTTTTCTCAGTTCATCTGTGTTATAGCACCTATCAGTGCTTCTTTCCTTTTATTGATGAAGAGCGTTTGATTGTGTGGTATAGTTTGGTTTGGGCTGCCACAACAAAATAACCGCGAGCTGGGTTGTTCTATTGAAACAACAGAAATTTATTTCTCACTGTTCGACAGGCTTGAAGTCTAAGATCAAGTTGGCAGCAGACTTGGTTTCTTCTTTCTTCTGAGGCCTCTCTTGTTGACTTGCAGTCAGCTGCCTTCTTGCTATCTTCACATGGTTGCTCCTCTGTCTGTATGTCTGTGTCCTTATTTCCTCTTCTTATGAAGACACTAGTCATGTTGAATTAGGGCACCACCCATTTGACCTCATTTTATCTTAATCATCTCTTTAAAATCCCCATCTCCAAATACAGTTGCAGGTATTGGGTGTTAGGACATCAACAAATGAAATTTTTTGCAGGGGGTACACAGATCAAACCACAACATTCACACACCACACTTTGCTTATCCATTTATCGGTTGATAGACATTTGGGTTGTTTCCACTTTGTGGCTGTCATGAATAAAGCTACTATGAATGTTCATGTGCAAGTTTTGTATGGATGTAGTTTTTGTTTCTCTTGAGTATAGACCTAGGACTAGAACATAGGGTTCTTTTGGAGATTAAAGAATTAAGGTATAGTGAGAGTTCAGGATGATGTTTGGTATGTACTACACATTCTGTTTCATTGTTGGTGATGCAGAGTGCCCTGCTAAGATGAAAGGTTATGATGGATTGTGTTTCTTTTTAATCTTTTCATATTCTTAGGTTTCAGATGTATGTTAAATAAAAATCTACTCTTTGATTTCCTCTTTGAGCTTAGACCATTTACATTTAATTCAAGTACTGAAAAGCTTGGGTTTGTCTCTCATCTTACTGTTGGAATTGCTTTTTATATTCTTTAAAAATTAAATTGTTATTGCCTTTTTAAAAATTGTGGTTTATATGGTGTCCCACCACTCCCTATCCCAACCCATATCTTCCTCCTCTGTTGGTTTGGAAGTTATATATCCCATTTCTTCTTTAAGGGTAATCTTTAGGTTTATGAGTATGATACAGTTATTTGACAGTTTCTTAGCTCACCCTCCAAATAATACACAATAGATGTTAACCTTGATTACTTTCTACCTGATGTAATTGTCAAGTTTTTAGTTCTTTATGTTAACTATTAGACATTACAAATTGAGCATTCCTAATCTGAAAATCTAAGATCTGAAACTTTTTGAGTGCCTGCTTGATGCCACTAGTGGAAAATTCCACACCTAGCTTTTTATGACAGGTCACAGTGAATTCATAGTTGCTCAACACACAGTTGATTCAGTGTCCCCACAGGAAAAAAGATCCCCCCAGACTCCTTTAGCTTTGATATATCTTTTCCACACATACCCAGTTTCCTCCACTCAAGCATGCTCACAAAGGGCAGTAAAATAATATATGTACAGGCCAGATGTGCCAACAGCAGGTTCCCCACGATGCCACTCATGGGGCCAATACCTGTGTGCATTACTCATGTGTTTGCTTATTCTCTGCTCTGTGGTATAAAGATATCTGTGGTATAAAGATAATGTCAAGTGACTGTGGATACTCCTCTGGGTGACAGTGATAAGAAAAAGAGGAAAAAGTATTAATAGTACAGAAAGTCTAGCTGTTGGAGAAACTGGACAGCAATGTAATTATGAAGTGTCTTACAGAAAATATGTTGATGGATTAGTCACCACTTATGATCTGAGGAAACAGAAGGATAAACTGTTTAAGTTCTATGCCGAAAGTGGTGAACAGAGGTTAATGAAAAATAGAAAAACACTGCATAAAGCTAAACACTTAATGGTGTGCTGATCTTGAAACAAGCAAAGATCTATCACAGAGAACTGAAAACTGAAGGGAACTGTTAATATTCAACAGACTGGTTGTAGAAATTTAAGAAAAGACAAACATTAAAGTTTTAAAGATTTGAAAGCATCTGCTGATCATGAAGTGGAAGAGAAATATATTGATGGGTTTTCCAAAGTCATCACTGATGAAAATCTGATGTCAGAATAAGTCTGTAATGCTGATGCAACATCAATATTTTGGTGTTATTGCCCCAGAAAGACAGTAACTGAGATATCCTATAGACATTAAGGATGCCAAGGACACATTAACTGCTGGGATGTGCTAATGCAGCAGACACCCATGAGTGTAAACTTGCTGTGGTAGGCAAAAGCTTGTATCCTCTTGCTTGCACGAGTGAATTTCTTATCAGTTCATTGTTATGCTAGCAAAAAGGCAAGGATCACTGGGAATGTCTTTTCTGATTGGTTTTACAAACATTTTATACCAGTGGCATGTGCTTATTGCAAGGAAACTGGACAACAGCTACAAGAGTTTGTTATTCCTTAACAACTGTTCTGCTCACCCTTCAGCTTAAATTCCCACCAAAAATAATGTATGTGTCATGTACTTTTCCCAAAATTTTGACTTCATTAAATCAGCTGTGTGACCAGGTATCCTTAGACCAATGAAGAGTAAATATTATAAAAATACTTTCTTTTTCTTTTTTTTTTTTGAGTTGGAGTCTCACTCTGTCGCCCAGACTGGAGTGCAGTGGCCGCTCCCGGCCACCGCAACCTTGACTTGCTGGGCTCCAGCGATCCTTCCAAGTACTGGAACTACAGGCACATGCTACCACGCCCGGCTAATTTTTGATTTATTGTAGAGATGAGGTCTCGTCAAGTTGCCCAGGCGAATCTCGAACCCAGGGGCTCAGGCAATCCACTCCCAAAGGCGCGGAATTACAGGCTGAGCCACCGAACCCGGCTTAAAAACACTTTCTTGAACAGCACCCTAGCAGCAATGTACAGGGACGGGGTGTGGAAGATTTTCAAAGGGAATTTAGCTTGAAGGGTACCGTATATGCTAGCACTTGAAACACAGGAGCTAAGGACACAGTTGTGATGCCTGGCACTACCATGCAACTGTGTTCAGTGATGATGATGAAAACAGTGGTAACTTTGGAGAATTTTTGTGTGTGTGTATTGGAGTCTCACTCTTGTCGCCCAGGCTGGAGTGCAGTGGCACGTTCATGGCCACCGCAGCCTTGACCTGCTGGACTCAGGTGATCCTTCCACCTCAGCCTTCCAACTAGTTGGAACTACAGACACACGCCACCGTGCCTGGCCAGTTTTTGTGATTTATTGTAGAGGTGAGGTCTCACCAAGTTGCCCAGGCTGGTCTCGAACCCCCGGGCTCAACCAGTCCTCTTGCCTCAGCCTCCCAAAGTGCTGATATTACAAGCTGAGCCACCGTGCCCGGTCTACTTTGAAGGATTTTTATGTCAAAGGAGGAAAAAAATGATGTCTGACCTCCTTATGTAGGTAAAAAATATACCTTCAGAGGCCAGTAAGCTAGAAGAAGTTTTTAATATTGATAACGAAGCTCCATTTGTTCATTTATTGACCAATGGTGAAATAGCTGAAATGGTTGTAAATCAAGGTGGTTGTGATAGTAGTGAGGATGAAGCAGTGGATAAATTTATTAACATTGTTAACACTGCAGAAAATGCCTATGGACGACATGGTGCAAATGTATGATGGACATACTGAAGGACCACAGCAGTGTGCATTCATAACGGACCAAGAAATAATGTCAATTTATAAAATCAAAGGGAAACTTCTAAGACACAAACCATTGTTAATGAGGATAATGATTATTTTTAATTTTTATTTTAAGAAAGCCATCTGGCAAAATGTTTCCTCAGCCCTAGAGGTCCCACTTCCTGGTTCCTCATCTGCTTCTGCTGTTCTTTCTCACCCAAAAAAATAAAATGCAGTGTACAGTATCTTTTTAATCAAAACACAGCATTGTAGGTAGAACTGAAAGCCACTGTTATTTGTCATTGCTGTTGTCTGACAGCTGATGCAGTTATTTTGGTGATGCCATTGGGCTGTTCAGTTACCCTGAACATGTGATTTTTTTCACTGTATTAATGGTATGTCATATTTTTTACTGTTAAGTACTTATGTGTGATTAAGTATAAGAAAATGATTGCTTATCAGTAGCATATAAATTAAGAGTCAGGAATGACATGATGCCAAACAACCACAGATTGTCCACATGAGTGACTGATATAGAGATGCCTTTGCTCTCTCATGATTCAATGTACAGAAATTTTGTTTTATGCACAAAATTATTTAAAATATTATGTAACATTACCTTCAGGCAGTGTACATAAGGTGTATATGAAACAAATAAATTTCACATTTAGGCTTGAGTCACTTTCCCAAGCTATCTCATTATGTATGCGCAGATACAAAAAAAAGAAAAGAAGAAAAACAATCTGAAACCACTTCTGAGCCCAAGAATTTTGGATAAGGGATACACAACCTGTATTATTTTTTAATAGTAAAAATTTTTAGTTATTTTTTTGGAGACTGGGTCTTGCCATGTTGCCCAGGCTAGTCTTGAACTTCTGTGCTTGAGTAATAGTCTCTCAAAGTACTGGGACTGCAGGTGAGAGGCACTGTGGCATCGACCTTTATTATTTGTAAAGACAGTTTTTAGACTTTCCTACATATATGCAGAATTTCTTTTGCTTACTATTCCTTTTTACATCTCGGAACTTCCCTTTGGGATAATTCTACTGCTTTTGGTTTTTTAGATTCCTTCAGCAAAGGTGTGTTAGTGGCAGACTTTCTCAGTTATTGTTTGTCTGAAAATCTCTTTTTAGCTTTCATTGAAGGTGGTTTTGTTGGTGCTATTTTAGATAGAAAGAGATTTTCTGCAGCATGGTTCCCACCGTGTCTGCTTCAACATTGCTCTTGATGAGTGTGCTCCTTTATGTGAGCTGCCTCTTCTCTGTGGCTGCTTTTAGGGTTCTTCTCATTGTTTCTGATATTGTGCAGATGTAGTTAGGTTTGTATTTCTTTTCATTTACCTTGCTTTATGCAGTTATGTTTTTTGTGTCTTTCATTTGTTTTGGAAAATTCTCAGTCATTATTTCTTTAGAATTCTCTTTTTGTTTCTATTTTTTCTTTTTGTTTCTATTTCTTCTCTTCTATACTGTCTTTCTCTTTTTTTCCCTGAATTACAGTACTGGTAACTTCTTTAGCTCTTTCTACTTTTTCACCCGGGTTCTGTCATTTACTGGATTTTTTCCTCTGTCAAAGCCAGATATTGTATATATAATTATGTGTGTGTATATATATATATATATATATCATGTATGTTAGGTTTATATATAATGCAATATTTATAAAAATATCTAAAATTTTCTAGTCTTTTCTGTTATTTATAGCTCATCTTAAATTTTATCATTTATATTTTTTTATTTATCATTTATCATCAGTGTTTCATGTAGAGTTTTATAAAGCTATGATTTAAAGGTCCTGCCTAAACAATCCTCAGCAAAAGAAACAAAGTGAGAGTATCACATTTAAACTTTTAAACTTTACTATAAGACTACAATAATCAAAACAGCCTGGTATTGGTACAAGAACAGGCATATAGGCCAGTGGAACAGGATAGAGATTGCAGAAGCAAAACCTCAATTTCTCAACCAACTCATTTTTGACAAAGCCTCCATCAACAACCACTGGGGAAAGGAGAATCTGTTCAGTAAATAGTGCTGGGAAAACTGACTGACCACTTGCAGAAGATTGAAACAGGACCCCTACTTAAATGGATCAAAGACCTAAATGCAAAATCTCAAACTATAAGAATTTTAGAAAACACAGGAGACATCTTTATGGGAATCAGAGTAGGCAACCAATTATCCAAAACCCCAGATGTCCATGCCGTAAGAGATAAGATAGACAGGTGGGACCTCATTAAACTGAAAAGCTTCTGCAAAGCAAAAGAAAACATCTGGAGAGTTAGGAGACAGTACACAGAATAGGAAAAAATATTTGCCAACTGTATATTTGACAAAGGCCTAATATCCAGGATCTACAAGGAACTCAAATGTGCTGAAAGGAAAAAAAAAAAAACGGCCTCATTAAAAAGTGGGCAAAAGATATGAATAAACACTTCTCAAACAAAGATATACAGGCAGCCACAGACACATTAAAAAGTGCTCAGCCTCACTCATCATCAGAGAAGTGCAAATCAAAACCACATTGAGATACTACCTGGCCCCAGTAATAATGGCCATCGTTAATAATACAAAAAACAACAGATACTGGCAAGGATGCAGAGAAAAGGGAATGCTTCTACACTGCTGATGGGAATGCAAACTAGTTCAACCCCTATGGAAAACAGTGTGCTGATTTCTAAAAGAATTCGAAATTGACCTTCCATATGACCCAGCAATCCCCTTACTGGGAATGTATCCAGAGAAATTCAAATAATTCTACAAAAAAAGATACCAGCACACGAATGTTTATTGGTGCACTATTTACAGGAGCAAAAACATGTAACAACTGTGCTGCCCATTGAAACTGGATTGGATAAAAAAACCTTGTACATATACATGATGGAATATTATGCATACATGAACTTTGCAGAAACTTGGATGGATTTAGAGTCTATAATACTCAGTGATCTATCACAGAAGCAAAGAACTGAGTACCATGTGTTCTCACTCATAAGTGTATCCTGAATATTTACCACAATACTTTAAGAAGGGATTGGCAATAGTGGGATACTGCCAGGGGAGGGAGGGGAAGAATACAACATTAACAAGAGTACCTGATCTCAAACCAGGCAAAATGGGGACCAAAGGGAGGCTCAAAATTTACCTGTATGATGACCATTTGTATGCCTAATTCTGAATTGTACCCCACATCTTTAAAATAAAATAATTAAAAAAAGGTCCCATGGCTAAGCTCCCTGTTGGTTTAAGTCAGGTGTGTGTGGGTTTTTCTTCACTGACACCCCCTGCCAGGCTGCTACTTGTGTGGACGCTGACACCTGCATTGGGGAAACTCTCCCATCATCTTAGTTTGTTCTTTTTTTTGAGTTGGAGTCTCACTCT
>NW_007246030.1:57765-60085 GCF_000164805.1 Carlito syrichta
GCGCGCTACCACGCCCGGCTGATTTTTTGATTTATTGTAGAGGTGAGGTCTTGCTGCCCAGGCGGGTCTCGAACCCGCGGGCTCAGGCAATCCACTCACCTCAGCCTCCCAAAGGCGTGGGATTACAGGCTGAGCCACCGAGCCCGTCTCTTAGTTTGTTCTTATTCTGCTGTAAAAGAACACCATAGCTTGAAGGCTTAAACAACGTGGTTATCTCTCACAGTTATAGAGGCTGGAAGTCCCAAATCAAGGCGCCACCACATGGAGTGTATGGTGAGGGCCACTTCCTGCTTCTTAGACAGCGCCTTCTTCCTGAGTCCTCACCTGGTGAGGAGAGAGTGCTCTCTGGGGTCCCTAGTATAACTAACCCATTTATGAAGCTGCACCTGCATGACCTCCTCATCTCTGAAAGGCACTACCTTCTAACACTGTCATCTTGGAGGTGAGAATTTTGGGGGCCACCAGCACTCAGGCTATAGCACCTCCTCTGTAACTTTCCTTCCCATGCCAGGCTGGCCCTCACTCTACTTGAGCTCTGACACCATGTTGGACTGTCTACCTCACAGACCCTCTTCACCCTGTGGGGGCCACTGTAGTCCTCAGTGCCCCTGTCTGGACATTGCCGACTTTGTGCCCCATACATGATGGCTTCAGGACCCAGTTGTCAGGAAGGGCAGGGAAAGGTGTTAAAAAGGTATGTGTATATGTATATTTCTGTTCTAATTGAGGTTAAATTTCACATAACATAAAATATCTATTAACATTAGTTAACAAGTAGTGTTTAGTGCATTCACAGTATTGGCACAACTATCACTTCTATCTGTTCTTGAGACATTTTTATTATCTAAAAAAGTCCTGATGCCCATTCACAGTCATTCCACATTATAATTTTCCCAAATCCTGGCAACTGCCAGTCTGTTTTCTGTTTCTATAGATTTACTTATTCTAGAAATTTCATATAAATGGAATCTGCAATATGTGACCTTTTGTGTCTGGCTTCTTTCACTGAGTATGATGTTTTCAAAGTTCATCTGTGTTGTAGCCTGTGTCAGAGCTTCAATCCTGTTTGTGGCTGAATAACATTCCTTTGTATGGTAGACCACTTTCTGTTTATTTGTCAGCTGACAAATATTTGAGTTGTTTCCATCTTTTGGATGTTGTGAATAGTGCTACTGTGAACATTTGTTTGCTTGAATTTCTGTTTTTATCCCTTTGGGATATATATCTAGGAGTGGAACTGCTGGATCATATGATAATACCCTGTATAACTTATTGAGGAACTGCCAGGCTGTTTTCCACAGAAGCTGTACTATTTTATATTCCCATCAGGGGTGAATAAAGGGTCCAGTTTCTCCATGGAAACTCACTAACACCTATTGTTTTTCTTTTTAAAAAAATTATAATCAATCTAGTAGGTATGAAGGGGTATCTCGTGATTTTTGATTTGCATTTTCCTTAATTAGTAATGGCATTGAACATCTTTTCATGTGCTTGTTGGCTGTTTTTATATTTCTTTGGATAAATGTGTCATATCCTTTGCCTGTTTTAAAATTTGGCTTTTTGTCCTAACATCTTTTCATGTGCTTGTTGGCTGTTTTTATATTTCTTTGGACAAATGTGTCATATCCTTTGCCTGTTTTAAAATTTGGCTTTTTGTTGAATTGTAAAAGCTGTTTGTATATTCTGGCTACTAAACCCTTATCAGCTATATGATTTTCATATATTTTCTCCCATTCTGTTGATTGTCTTTTTATTCTATTGATAATATCTTTGTACTGTGTCATTTTTAATGTAAACATTTCACTATTGTTTTAATTCTCTCTTTTTGGTTCTTCATGTGTGCACTGTTTGGATGTGTCTGTGAATATGTACACACGCATATATACACACATACAGATATATGGGTCTTTAAGGGATATCTTTAGTTTTTTTGCTTTTAAATGTTTGATATTTCCTTAATTGGAATTGAGATTCTGTATGAAATAATTTGTTGTTGAAAGAAAGTATAAAGTGTGTCAAAGTGGTATGCCTTCTAGACTTTATACTTGACACATATCTGCAGGAGCCATGTAAATTATAAAACTTTTCTAATTGTGTCTCATGGTTTTAGCTTTGTTATTTTAAGCTGACATTCATGATTTGGTCAAAACTAAGCTGTGACATTTATGTACTTGAAGTGATTATTATACACTGTGATTAGAAAGTAATGTTTTTCCACATCGTTTCTATTATTTTAAACACTTTGACATTTTATTTTATTTTATTTTATTTTATTTTTTGAGTTGGAGTCTCACTCTGTCACCCAGACTGGAATGCAGTG
>NW_007246030.1:60272-121252 GCF_000164805.1 Carlito syrichta
CTCCTGGCCACTGCAGCCTCGACCTGCTGGGCTCTGGCGATCCTTCTGCTTCAGCCTTCCAAGTAGCTGGACCTACAGGTGCGCGCTATCACGCCTGGCTAATTTTTGATTTATTGTAGATATGAGGTCTCGCCAAGTTGCCCAGGCGGTTCTAGAACCCGCGGGCTCAGGCAATTCACTCACCTCAGCCTCCCAAAGCGCTGGGATTACATAGGCTGAGCCACTGAGCCTGGCTGTTTTATTTTAATGAAAAATCTTTTTATGAAGCCTCTAATAAAAAATATTTCTACTTGGAAAAAGCCTTTTACCTACGAAATTTGTGTTCATGCCTTCCTAATTTTGTTGGTTTCTGTGTTTTTGCTAGCTACATGCTCATTCAATGTTTAATATAAAATGCAAGTTGGGCAATTCAACTGGGGAGTTATACAGACAAAACTGCTGGAGAATCCTAGTTTACTTGAGTTTCAGGTTTGTTTGTGAAAGTAATTCAATAGGATTTCTCTTCATGACACTACCATATGGACTGCCTGCTTCGTTGAGTGTGCCTTACAGATGCAGGGCACTGTTGAGGGTTGTTTTTTAATATGCCTGAGGTGAAATTGCTATGTTTTCTTTGTACTTGTTTTCACACTTCCTGTGGATGAAAAGTCATCTTAGTGTGGAAGTACCTGTTGATGTGAATGGGCCCTGCCCAGCCTGTCCAGTGACTCTCTTGGGAACCCTCTTGGGTGGCACGTGGGTGGCTGTCCATGGGACTTGCTGGGACTTCACATTGATAAGAGAGAGGTGCCATGTGATACTTTCTGAGTGGGTTTGAGTAGGACCCTGACGCCTGCGCAGGAGTCCAGGGTCCTTGGGGCAGTGACACCCAGGCTGGTGGTAGGTCCTTTGTCTCCACTCTCAGTGTGTTTGCTTGTGGCCCCTAGAGGTCATGAGGAGTCTGTCAGATCTGCGTCCTCCCTGTGCTAAATCATAGACTTTCAGGAAAATGAGTCTTGTGGGTAGTGAGTATTCTGTTGTGTGAGCAGAAGCAAAGGCTGTGATTTCATGTCTTCTGGAATTGCTTTGTTGTTTCGGTCAGTGACGGATCCAAGCATAAATCCCATAGTGGGTACAGATAGTGGGAATTTGAATTCAAAATTGCAGACAGTCAGATGAGACTCATCAGAAACTGGTGGCCAAAGCTTGCGCGCCAGGTGGTGTGGTTGTGAAAAGATGCTAAGTCCATAACCGAGGACTGCTGACCACACTCATCCTGAATGATGTTTCTTTAGAACTGCCTGTCCTGCCTGTCCATGACGTGACACAGGAGAGATTGATAAGCATGTGGTGAGTTTGAAAAGAAAACTCTTTTGATAACTTGGTTAGAGACAGGTGACAGGCTTGTCATTCACCATGCACAAATGACACATCGTTTTCTCTCCCCTGGACATCTGACCTCGGGCCTTCTGTCCTCTCTTTTGGACTTTGTGTGTCCTTGTGTGTCATCTTTAGTCAAGGAGGTCTTGAACATCATGGTGCTCCAGGGCTCTGCTGGTTCTTAGATGCTTGTGCCATTGACATTATCTGGGGGCTAGTGGAGGTCTGGGTATTGGGCTGGGAGTCCAAGGCCATGAGTCACAGCAGCACTGGCCCTGACTTCCTGGTTAAGCCTTTAATTCTGAGCTCTTGTTTGTGTTGCTTTCAAGTTGTTGTGCTTCGGCCACTCTGTCATTAGCCGTGGGCGTTTTGTGCACCAGAGCAGAGCAGAAAGGAGGGTACCCTTGCTTTAGGGAGCGCCCCCACAACATGGTCATGCCATGCTCACGGTCTCCTCTCTTCTCGTGGCCTTTGGCAGTGGCAAAGGGACAAGAACTGACAGGCTCTTGTCTCTGTGGTGGCCATGTGCGCCATGGTGGAGGACAAAGGCAGAAATGGAAGGAGCCATTGCTGCGGCTCATTAACAGTGATGGTGGTTCAGAGATTCTGTGGCATCGAATCTGCAAAGAACTATTATTTGGGACTACTTGAAAAGAAACAGTTCTAACTCAGAATGAGAACCCAGGCAGGGCTGGCCTTGCTGGAAGCCAGTGCCCACTGTGAAAGCGGAGAGCCAACAGGTGCTGTGGTTTTGACCCATGATTGAGAAGGTGCTAGAATATTTTTGTCATCTGTAGTGGGTCTTTCCGTGCTGTGTTTGCAGGGCCTTTAAGGCACTACTGTCTCCTTTGAAGAGTCCAGTTCACATCCCAGTGGCCTTGTTTTATCTCAGTGTTCATGGGTCTGGGCTGTTGTGAGAAGTACATCTTTTTGTCTAGTGGTGAGGGTCTGTGACCCACTCCCATGGGTGGCTGGACAGATCTTGCTCACATGCTCTGGCAGGTCGCACTGGGACATGACCCTGGCCTCTACAATGGGCATATGCTTGACTAGGCACCCAGACAGGTGGGCAGCATCACTGGGGATAAGCTTTTAAGAAGTGGCACATGTACATGGATTTTTTTCTATTTGACACATTTCCCAGGTTGCTGTGTGCTGGGTGTGACTTTGCTGTTTGTGGTCAGGATCTTTGAGCTAGAATGTCGGGTGAAGGGTGCTCCATTGTCCTCAGAGTGTGGCCAGGAGAGATTTTCCTGGGTAGAAAGTAGCTTCCCATGTTTTTTTGTTTGTTTATTTTTTTAGCTTCCTATGTTTTATGTTGGCTTCTCTTTGAGAAGGCTTTTATTGTCATGAATTGAAGATAGGAGGATTGGATCTTAATTTCTATTATGTTGCTTTCCAGTAGCCCAGGGACCATGATGTAGGAATCAAACCCCAGTGACATTGTCCCCTGCCCTCTTTGTGGCATCCCTTGAGTGACCAGGCACTGGCTTTGCCCTTGGACCAAATACTTCACCACGTTTGCCTTAGGCTGGCGGCAGATGCCCAAGGGAGGAAGAAAGAGTTTCCCTCCAGAGCATTAGAGTGGACGCTGTGCTCCTGAAGTCTTGAAATGCTGCAGAATCATTAACAGTAGACACAGTTTAGAGGGCAGAGCAGAGTCTATACCATCCTTCAGCAGTTAGGATGCATGAAAGATGATTATATTCCAGAGAATCTTAGGGAATAGTTTTCAAGTGGAACAGCTCAAGCAGTTTTTAAAAAAGTTTAAATGATGTGTGTTTTTGGAGAAAGAATGGGAGAGAAACACTAATGTTGTACCTACTGTGTGAGGCAGTGTGCCAGACAGTGTGGTCCAGTGTGAGTAGGGAGGACCCTATGAGGTCAGTGCTGAGCAGGGAGCACTTGGATTCAGCATCCCAGTGGAGAGTTGATGTACTCTGGACACAGTGCTTAGGCCTTGACCTTCTTAGGAAGCAACACAAGGCTGTCTGATCCAGCCAGCCTCAGATCCTGTTTGGAGACAGGATAAATGACGAACCTGGGGAGAAGGAGGAGGGGTCACCTGACACTAGAGATAGGAGGAGGAAAAGGAGAGGAGCAACAGGGCAAAGAGAAGGCACCAGCTACCAGATTCAGTCCTGTCTTAGGCGATGGGGGTGGAGGAGGAGGTGGAGAGGGAAAAGAAGAAGGCAGCAGATACTAGATTCAGTCCTGTCTGCTTTTCATGCAGTCATTTACTGAGTTGTTTTTTTTAAGCCTTTTAAATCCCTGATAGTGTGCTGTCTGATTTACATTCAGTGACAGCTAAATAAATTAACATAATCAGGATTAAACCCCAAAAGATCTTCATCATGTATGAACTGTGCAGTTTTGCTACTGGAAGTTGGTGACCACTCTGTTCTTGGGAGCCGTCTTATGGATGACATTGATGCTGCCTGCTGTTGCCTTTCCCATGAGGTCGGGTGTGACTGTGTTGTCTTTGTACTGTATTCTCTTATTTTTTTTTAAGAGAGTGGATAAAAAATGAGTCACTTTTTATATGCTTTTTAAGCTTCACTTATACTTCCAGGTCTCTTTGAGGGCATTGAAGTTCTTGACTTCACCAAGAAACAAATTTAGTTCACAGATAGCCTGCTACACGATGTGTTGATTAGCCTAACCTTAAGATTTTCTTTATCACTGTCACCCAAGCAGATTGAGTACTCTGCTCTTTGCATTCTGTAGGATTTAACCTTTTACAACTGATACAGTTTGTGCTCTTACTTAAATAACTATTAAGAATCTGATTTGGTGACAGTTGGGTGACCCAGGTTCTGTATCTTCTGCTCTGGCTGAAGTGTATCATAATAACAGTTATACTCACCTAGCCTTGGCTGGGTGCTTCACATGTGAGGGGAGTGCGTAATCTTCAGGACCCCTGATGCGAGAGGTCTGTCCCCAGCCCCTTGACTGAGGAGCCTTGGCTGTAAACAGCAGCCACTGCACAGTGGGCAGAGGTCGGTGGAGTCTAGGTTCATAGGGCACAGGTAGGAGGATTTTTCTGGACCAACACAGCCATATGACTTTCTTGTGGAAAGAGCGTGGACTTGGGGCTTGGTGGGTGAGCCCACTGTGGCTGGGTGTGTGTGTTTGGGACCCCTGGGTATAAGCAGAGCCAGGTGATGCGCTCCAGGTACCCATCCCCAGTTGCACAGCAGTTGCTAAAGCACCGCTTCTTTAGCACCGCTTCTTTAGCACCGCGGAGACAGCTGTGGCCTGGTGAGAGTCCCCCAGTGTCAGTAAGGGCTTTGTGCCCCCAAGGGCAGGCCAATCACCCACATCTGTGCAGAATCATGAGTGCCACAGATACTGCTACCTGCAGGCCAGCAAAGGGCCTCTAGGATACTTTTTCTATAGTGTCCTGTAGGAACTGGAAACCTCTGTGTCTATGGAACCAGATGTTCTGTTCATGATTTTCTCTTGCCCCCTAGCAAATTCAACACTGGCATTTTTTTCCAAGCAAGTTGGACTGCATTTTTGAGAAGGGAATGATGGCTGTTTGTACTGGGGCTAAAGTGGAAGCTCTGTGGTGATGGCCACACCCTTTCCTGGGGAGCTGGTGTTCTGTGCTCATCCTGTGTACCGGCCCTGCACTGGCAAGCTCCCGGGTCCAAGTATGACTCCACATCCAGCTGCATCATGGGATGAAGTAGCCTGGTGCTCTCCAAGGGCCTCATGCAGCCTGGGAGACACCCCCTGGTCCCTGCTATTTCTGGCTGTGTGGGAGGAGCCCCCCATTTCTAGACTTTCCTGTAGAGTGGTGAACTTCTGTTGCCTGCACCGCTGGTGTACTCACTTACCTGTGCAGTTTTTCCCACTGTCTGAAATGGAAAGGTTGAACAAGGTGTTGTGGTTTGCACTAGATATGCCTGCAGGAATCCAACGCAATCCAGTTTATGCCCCAAAATATTTGTTTTTAAAATTAGTAAAACTCCCTAGTTATCAAAAGATGAAACTATACGATGATTTTATTTGTGGATGGTACTTCTGCCTCTGCAGAGAATGCTGGGATCCCGTCTGTCCTCTGGGGTCACACTCTGCAGTGGGAATAAGACTCTCTGAGGGTTAAGTTGTTTCTTTCACCTGGAAGCCACTTTTTCCTTAGGCAATTGGCGTTAAACAACTGACAGCTGTCTAGAGAGAAGGGTATTTAAATTACATTGCAGGACTCTGGGTTGCCAAAAGGAAGCCCTCTGGGGTATGTTATATATTTGACATGCATTTGCAGTGTGTAATTGGAACCATAAGAAAGGTTTTTGTTCAAAGCTATTGAATAGTTTCCTTATTTTAAACCTGTTGAATCTGGAACGTGTTGTTAGTTTTCAAATATTTTTCTCTGATAACAACTTTTTATAAAATTTTAGGTCAAAGAAGAGTTTCAATTCCAAATATTCCCTCCCCCACCAGCTTTGTGATTGCCTAAATGCCTAGCTACCAAGGCTGTCCTGTCTCTTGTCTTCTGGGTCCCTGGATGTTAGAGCTGGAAGCCCAGGACCTCCCTTCTCCAGGGGAGAGGCTGGAGAAAGCCTGAGTCTGGCAGCAGCCATGGGCCCTGCTCAGGAGTGGCAGAGGCAGGCTTGGGTCCAGCCTTCTATCCCTGTTGCAGTTCTTACTGCTTTGAAATGAATCAGAGCCAATAGGCTCATTTTTCATTTCTCTTGTTAAAGAAATCTTACTCTCTCTCCTTCTGAATTATTTTACTTTCTGCAAATCAGATTTCTTTCTAGCAATCTGTGAGGAGAGCATCCTTGGTCTCTTAGCCTCTTTTGGCAGTGAGACTTTGTGGTTTGCTGGTGGCCACTGCTTCACTTGCCCTTGTGTGTGGGCCACTGGCATCTGTTTCTGAGCAGGAGAATGACAGGATGGAGACCTTGAAGACTCTCTGACCGTGGACTTATGTGGAATGAGGCTGATCAGGACTCTCCTGGGCAACTGCAACACTGCCACATTGGTGGTGAGGCCCCAGAGGCCCAGGCAGGCTTTGGTCTCTGCTACTCAGCCTCAGCTGGAAGGACATAGGCCATAGAGAGAAGCCCAACACCTATGACATCAGAAGACCCAGCTGCCTGAGGAAACAGCCAGGGATGACAGTCCAGGTGCATATGGGTTGCCTGCAGCCCTCTCTAGAACTGGCCTCTTTTCTTTGAGACAGAAGGGAGCTAGGTGACCCTCTTGTTGGACCTTTTGGGCTGTTGAATTTCCCAAAAATAACATGCTGATCAAACTGAGAGCCTGTGCATGTGTTGAGCCAGATGCCCGTTAGTGGACATGGTGTCTGCATGTCTGTCTCTTTGTGGCTGATTTGCCCTACCTGCCACCTATAATAGTGCTCTAGGGAACCATTGTCTCCCTTTGACTTGTGACCAGAAGCTTTGACTTCTTTGCCAGGGTCAGGCTCTAGGGTGTGATGGGAGCGGCTCCCCCAGTGGCTCAGTGGCTGGGTGAGAGGTCTTTGTCCTACTACAGTGGCTTCTCCTGGAGAGTGCCGAGCAGTGTCCAAGTGCAGGAGAGCCTGGAGTTGACACTGAGAGTGCTGACTGCTGCCACTCATGGTTGTCTGTTGAGAAATTGATTTTGTCCAGTGGACCGATAAATTGGGACTCAGCAGTTAGTACCCAGATTTCCCTGAGGCTATAGAATTGCTGAATGGTCTTGCCCAGAACTGTCTGGGCAGGGGGGTTAAAGTGACAGTCTTAGGGAATCTGGTCAGGCAGGGATACTGCATTTATTTATACGATGCTTTCCTCCTAAAGGTGCCACAGCCAATTAGTTTTGACATGTTTTGGTCCATGAATGGGCTGTTCTATTAGCACAGAAAGTGAATATGAACAATACTAGAAAGCTAGGAGTAATTCCAGGTAAAACAATTGAGGACCTTTTAAGTGTTACAAATTTGGTTTAGTTCAAGTTGAGACAGTAATTTTAAACTCACTTATTAGATTTAGTGACTTTATCTACATCTGTGATAGTGCCCTAATGTTTGGTTTACATCTTCTACTTTTCCACAAGCCTAACCACACGGTTCATTTTTAGAAGGCGAATGTCAGACTTTCACAAGGAGTGATAGATGTTCCTTCAAATCATTGAGCATAGTTTCTGGCTTGCTAATCGATAGAGGCAGATGCCTGTTGGTGCCACTGCCTCCTGCTTAGGGATGTTTTCCTGGTGCTGCCAGCTCTGACCCTGTGTGGGGAGGGCCTTAGAGAGCACAGGGTCCCCCAGATGGAGAAGGCTCCATGGGGTGCTTTGTAGGTGGGAGTCATGGCAGAGAGATGCCGAGGCAGAGCCAGTGGGGAGCTTGTATAGTAGGCATCTGGGACTCTCCAGTGGGAGATTGTGGGACAATCCCTGCCTGTTGTAGCTGAGCAGGGCCTTCTGGAGTGTGTTGTGGGGCAGTCCTGGAGGCGAGAGCAGTTGGTCTGACTATGATGGGGGGAGGGCAGGGTGAGAGGAGTGATGTGACGGGCAGCCAGTGGCAGGAGCGCCTACATGAGAACTGGCTCTGAGTGGGCGCTGTGGGATTGAGGAGTCTGTGGCACATCCCGGGAGGGTGTCCTGGAAAAATGAGGCTTACAGAGTGATGGGCACCTACTGGGAGTCCTTAGAGTGAGGAGTGAAGCTGGGACCAGGCTCAGGTGCCCTTGGTGTCAGCTGTGGGTCCCATGCCCTGTTGCTCCAGCAGGCCTCAGTGTGCAGGCCCCACATTCTGCTGACCCTGCAAAGAAGTTGTTTCTTAAGCTCCTCCCAGGGGAAGTGGATGTAATAGCATGATGTCCTTGAGCTTTTTATTTTGGAGAAAGTTTATTTTCTGTAGTTGTAAGTAGATTTATAAATTAATGTTTGTAATATTATTAAAAATAATTACCATATGTCCAGAATCATATCTATTTTTGTTGCTGTTTATAAAGAGTGAGAAATACTTGGATGCAAAAAGACAGAAAAATTTGTACATAATATTCATAGTCCTACAATCGTTTCTTTTGATTTTCTTTTTTTTAATCTTAGATCATTTCTAAGTGCATTTTTCTAGACGATAATTTGTGTGGTGACAGTTGCATGCATGAGTAATTGGCTCCTCCTGTATCCATGACCTGCAGTGTCTCTTCTCAGACTATGTGTAGTGTTGGTGTTGACGAGGCTGGTGAGTGTGCAGAGCGGGTGTGCATGAATGGCACAGTGTGCAGAGCCCAGATGAGACCCTGGTGTGTGTACTCAGGAGACAGCCCGCCTGCTGAGGAGTGGTTTGTCTTTGTCTTGCCTGTGATGATTGGGTGCTCTTCATGACTCCATGTGTCATCACTGGCTGGCTTTATAGCTGCACTCTGTACTTTCTTTGTTTAGTGGTTGATCTCCTCATCTTCATCTTGTCCTTGTTGACCTCCACATGCCGTCATCCTGCTCATATTCCCCAATAGTTATCCGTAGCAGGACCCTGTTCCAAGGAGGGTGGCTGCTGTGTTTCAGTTTTACTCTGGAAATCTCTTGCTATGTCATGGAACCTGTAGCCAGGAATGCTACAGGAGTGTGTGCTAATAGAAGGACATACCCTCATAGCCTGACTCTCGGTGCTCTGGGTGGATTGTCTGGGGAATGTGAGCATCTCTGTGGTCCCTTCCACTGCATCATGTGGCATCACTGGGTCGAATGTTGACCTGCAGAAATAGCTCTGCCACTATGGCTGCTGTGCATGAGTGGGAAAGCATTTGCTCCAGAATCAGATATTCACACATTTCAATTTTTAAAGTAGTGTGAATTTTTAATTTTTAAAAATAGTGATGTGAGCTCATTTGTGTGCTTTAGCATAGTCATTTATTTTGGGTCAATAAATGGAAACTTTCAGCATGGTCTGTCAGAAAATTCCATTTTGTGTGACTTTTAAAAATATATCATCTTTGAATTGCAAAATTTTTTCCTTAGACTTTTTTCTAATCACTTTTAAGAGACTTTTTAAAAATTAATGTTTGGTTCCTCTGTAAAACTAATGAAATTCCCTGAAATATTTTAAATTCTTGATATAAATATTATATAATTCATTTTGTCTTTAAGGAACATACATGTCTCTCCTTAGTAAACCCTTACAAAATACTTGAAATACATGAACCTAATAAATTGAACAGATTAATACAGTAAAATTTCTAGCTCATTTAAACATTCTAATATCCTTACCACGTGTGCTAAAACTCTTCATATCTGAATATCAAAAATCACATGTGTAGCCAGGTGTAGTGGCTCATGCCTGTAATCCCAGTACTTTGGGAGGCTGAGGTGGGAAGATTGCTTGAGCCGGGGAGTTCAGGACTAGCCCAGACAACATAGTGCGAGTTCATTGCTACAAAAAATCAGCCAAGTGTGTGGCATGTGTCTATAGTCCCAACTACTTGGAGGCTGAGGTGGAGCGTTTGAAGGTCTGGGTCCAGGAGCTCAATGCTGCAGTTAACCATGATTGTACCATTGCACTCCAGACTGGGTGACACAGTAAGACACTAACTCAAAAAAAAAAGGAAAAAAAAATCGCATGTGTAATGTCAAATTACTGTTACGCATTTTCAAATGGAATAGAGGGATAATCCATTATGTACTTCAAATTACTTTAACTATTTACAGATATTTTAGATAATAAAACATATAATTATTCCTAAAGTTAATACTGAAGTAGCCATGGCTAGATTTAGCTTATTATCCTAGTTCTCCCCTAAGACTTGCTAAAGTGCCCCCTCTGAGATGCTGGGCTGCTCTGTCTCTTAGTGCCCCAGTGACATTTGTATCCTTGCCTCCCTGTTAAACATGTGGCTCCTTTTCCTCCTACCTGGCAGGATCCTGCTTTTCTTTGACTTCCTTAAGGCGTTTTTATGCTGTTCTGAAGGCACTTTCAGTTCTTCAAGTACCTTTGGGGAACTTTTAGAAAACCTTTTTACCTGATTTGAGTTGGTGGGCATCTGTTTTCCTTTCAGATGTTTATTTTCTGACCAGGCTTTTATAGGCCCTGAGTGGCTGTTGTGCCTTGTGTGGCTTCACCCTGTCTGTGTGAAACCGTGCATACTGCCCATGTGGCATGCACTTCACAATCTTTGTCTCCTGCCCAGTTGTTGCCGTGATCCTGAAGGCGCTGACCTACGACGAGAAGCGCGGTGCCTGCAGTGTGGGTGCCAACGTCAGGGATGCTGCCTGCTACGTGTGCTGGGCCTTTGCACGTGCCTACGAGCCGCAGGAGCTGAAACCCTTTGTGACTGCAATTTCCAGGTAAATGTGTCAGATGTTCCTCCTCATTGTCTCCTGATGGCACTGTGTGGTGCCTCTTCTGTAAGAAGTGTGCAAAATAGATATTTGTGAGCAAGTGGTATAATTTTTTTTGAGTTGGTGTCCCACTCCGTCACCCAGGCTGGAGTGCAGTGGCATGCTCACGGCCATCCCAGCATCGACCTGCTGGGCTCAGGCGATCCTTCCACCTCAGCCTTCCAAGTAGCTAGAACTACAGGCACGTGCTACCACACCCATCTAATTTTTTGATTGATTGTAGACACAGGGTCTCACCATGTTGCCCAGGCTGGTCTCTCGCCTCGGCCTCCCAAAGTGCTGGGATTATAGGCTTGAGCCACCGCACCCAGCCAATTTTTTTTCCTTTTTGTTCAGCATTCTTTACTCAGTTCTCTTGCAGGAGGGAGGATGTCTCCCTCTCCAACCTCCTGCCCCTTCCATCCCAGGACTCCACTGAGCTATGTCCTCTGTTCGGGAAAGATGTCTGGTCTGGAGAAGGAAAAGTACTATGTCCCTTTGTGGAGGTGGCTGATCTCTTCTGTTGTACAGGAAGAAGGAAGATGGGGAAGAGCACTGCCTACCAGCATTCAGAGCACCATTATATTCCTGGCTGGGGTTGCAGGGTAGTGGGGGATTGGGGTGTCCCCCAGCCTGAGCAGATGAGGGCCTCGGGGATGAGGCTCCCAGGGTAGTGTCAGGGAAACAACTCAGAGCAAGGGCTCCTGAGTGAGGACAGAGCTCGTAGGAAACTCCTAGGGGTGCTGTAGTAGGGGTGGTCATTGTGTAGGCTGAGTTGAGATAAGTGGATGGCCGTGTTCTCCTCAGATAGAAACTGCTTGTGCAGGGACTCCTGCTCCTCCTCCAGGCACCGCTTGATGCTCATGGGCACAGCTCCTTAGAGAGGGGAGCTGGCATCCAGACCTCTAGTTGCCCCCGAGGCAGCCTGCGGGTGGTGCAGGGTCAACCCTTCAGGTGTCATTCCAAGGGCTGCTGCAGTATCATTGGAGTTCGAAGTCTTGTAGCAAGTAGTGTGATTTTAAGAGAGGATCTATAAAAAAAAGAGCTAGCTTAGAGGTAGAGTTCTTCTTAATGTTTAGGGGTACATTTTGGAGGCTTTGGTTGACCTGTAGTTAGAAAATTTCTCAGGGGAAGGTGGTCTGTGTTCTGGGTGGTGTGGACAGACAGCATGATCAGGTGTGTGTTCCCCAGTGTTCTTGGGGCCTGCAGAGAGGCACATTTTGGAAATTTAACCATCTGTAATGTCCTCCCTAAGAGTTCTTCTGGAGTTCAGTAGATCTATTGGAAGAGGAAGCCTTTAGATTGTATTTGTTTTTATTGAAAGGGTGGACTTTATCTAGCCATAATTTTCTAATTTTTGTGGACTAGTCCTTGGATATTCAATAGTAACACTATTTATCAGCACATTTTATTTTCAGCTCCTTTGAAATATAAGTGAATACTTCAAAACAGCTCTTTGAAGTAGGAAAACATTTTTCCTCTCTGGTTTCTTGAGAGAACTGAAACTTAGCAGGTTTTGTGCGGCCACCAGAACCCCAGAACCTCCTGCCCACTGTGCCTTTGTGGGTTTTCCACGTGTGCCCAGCCAAGCCCCATGAAGGTGTCTGGGTGCCAGTGACTTTCAAATCTGATAGTTTTTGCTTGGGAAAAATAAAAATAAATAAATGTGTCCCATTTAGTAAGTTCTTCTATTAATTTTTGTATACTGATTTGACACTGTTTGCACGAAATAAGTTATTTTGCATTGAAGGGGGTCAGGCGCTTCATTTCTTGTTCACAAAGAGTCAGAAAAGGGTTCCGAGGAAGGGGACTGACTCAGCATTGGAGCTAATCGGGTGTGAGCCCACGACTGAGTCACCTAGTCTTAATACTAGCACTGCACTGACAGCTCTTACTAGGAAAATGAACTAGGAAAACTGATTTCAAAACGATGCTCAAGTCCTATAAGCTCCCTCCCACAGCTTTTTAGGCAAACACTCTAGGTTCTTTATAAGATGCCCATAGTGAGAGAACTCTTCTGCCTCGGACACGCATTGTTTTCCTCTGGCCTGGGCAGGGCAGGGTACTGGAGCCTTAGATGCTCTGCCAGCAGCAGCAGCAGCAGCAGCAGCAGCAGCAGCAGCAAGGCACAGGGGTTGCAAGCGCAGCCGGCTCTGTGGGGCAAGCAATGCATGGTGAGGTTCAAGCCAGGGTGGGCTCCCGAGGGTTTTGGGACTGGAGCTTCTGTTCCTGTGGGTGTTCATCTACTCAGTGGGGCCAGGAGTGGCCCGCAGCCTGTCTGCCTCCCTGGAAGTGCAGCACGGGATCTGTATCTCACCATCTAGGTTCTTGCATCAAAGTGAAGCCTACAAGAGTGAGGATCCCGCCCTTGCAGAGGGAGATAAAGTGTTTCCTTCGGAAGTCATAAACACCTCTGTCCTTCCTATCTGGTTTCCCTTTGGAGGGGACAGAGCAGCCAGAGGGTGCTGTGGTGACTGATGTACTGTGTAGAATGACTCACCTGAGGCCAGGGAAGTTTGGGGTGGCAGAGAGCAGGCATGGACTGCTGTCCCCAACGGCCACTCTGAAGGTGCTGTTGAGGGGCTCAGTCACTGGGCAGGGACTTAGCCACTGGGTTGCTGCTAGATCAGCTGGTGTAGCACCTGTCAGCTACAAGGCTCTAGGTGCATGTCCTGAGTACTCTGACCTTCACATCATCCTCAGTGAAACTGGTGTGGGGCTCAGCTGCTGAGAGGTGGTTGGCTGCTGAAGCGGGGCTCACTCACTGGGGGAGGGGGTGTTGGCTGCTGGCTTGTGCTCAGTCACTAGTGGTCTTCAGTGAGGGACACCTCACAGAGAGGAGTAGAAAAACTATTGCAAACCAGCCTAGGGGCCCTCACTGAGCTCCTGGGCCCTGCCTGTGTGCCTCCTGGCCTGCAGCACTCCTGCTCTGCACACATGAGCTTCTGTTTGTTGTTTATATGACTTTAGGGAAGGGTCTTCCTGTTGCTTTCTTGTTTTGCTCTTCAACGTTTTGGAAGTTGATGCTGTAACTAGGGAGTGAAAGCAAAAAGTTTCATATTTCTTATTGTTTATATTAACTGTCACAAAACAGTAAAGTGTCTTTAGACTGATGCCCTCTCATTCTGTTTTTTCAGCAACTCTGTCAGGTGGGTGACTGCCATGATCATGCAGGTTTCATTGAGGATGACGCCAGGGGCAGAGAACTGAGGACATGTGCCTTGAGCCTTGCAGCTGATAGACACTGTGCATACTGGTCCCAGTGGTGACCCTCAGGCCCTGACACCAGGGCATGCACTGCCTCTTGGCTGAGAAGCTACTGACTACCTGCTGGGAGGCAGAGACAGGACCCTTTATTTAGATGTGCCACCGCTTCCACTGAATCTGGCTCTTAAAATGGTGGTTCTCATTTTGATGTGAAGAGAATTCTCACAGAGTACCTTTCCAGCCTAATATTTTGTCTGAGAGCTACAAACTTTATAGAAACCTTAGCTTCCCCTTTCTCTGGGAAGGGACTCTTTGGTTCAGTGTCACAGACAGGTGCCAGGCTGAGGCTGAGGGTTGGCAAAGGAGGTGGGGGGAGGGGCAAGGCTTCTGTTCACCAGGGAGTGCATCTGGGCCAGACACAGAACCCACGGTGTTTACTGGCCACTGCTTGCTGGTTCCCTATTTTGGATGAAAGTTTCTGATTCTACTGAAGGATGAGCACATTTAGAGTCTCGAGGTCAAGTTGCCAACACTGAAGAGAAGACATGCAGGTGGAATAGCCCCAACAAATAGAGTTCCCACTACAGAATGGGGATCAGCAACTCAGCTGGGACCAGACAGAAAAGTCACAACTGAACATTTTCTTTTTTTTGAATTGGAGTCTCAATCTGTTGCCCAGAGTGGCCACTCCCGGCCACCGCAGCCTCGACCTGCTGGGCTCTGGCAATCCTTCAGCCTCAGCCTTCCAAGTAGCTGGAACTACAGGTACTACCACACCTGGTTCGTTTTTGATTTATTGTAGAGATGAGGTCTTGCCAAGTTGCCCAGGCGGGTCTCGAATCTGCAGGCTCAGGCAGTCCACTCACCTCAGCCTCCCAAAGGCGCAGGATTACAGGCTGAGCCACTGAGCCTGGCACAACTGAACATTTTCTCGTCCAAGGTCCTGGACAGGCAAATAAAGAACCTGTGATTTCTGTAACCTCCAACCTTATCACGACATGAGTCCCAGTCTTACTTTCTAGAGTGTCAGTCTATGAAAACTGCTGCTGGTGAATGTGGAGCCCGACCTTCATGTAGGTTTTGAAATCTGGTGACTGGCCCGATCTGTGGTTCCAGGCACAGGCAGGCCCCGTGCTCTGTGGAGATAGAGGCCTGCACAGCAACTGTTGTTTTTAGCCCTGAGCCGAGGTCATGCTCCCTTCTGTCTTCAGGGTTGGGTTCCTGTTCTCCCAGGTGCACCACAGGTGGAGTGGAATTTCTACAGATGACCCTTTTACACTGCATTATCCCTTCTTTATTCAGAAAAGAAGAGACAGACTTTGAGCCCCTTGAGCTGGCACTGCACTGGCTCCTGTTGGCTAGTAGGGGAGAGTCCTGGTCATGGAGTTGTTTTCTGGAGCAACTGCAGTATGTAGACTGGCATGGCTGTGGCTGTGGCTGTGGTCTGACCAGCTGGGACTTGGGGTGAGCCCATTCTGAGGTGGGGATGGGTTCCCATGGGGTCGTATGGGGATTCTTTGGGGTCCTATGACAGGAGGCATGGTTGGGTAAGTGCATGGCTGGCTGGGGCATATTGGGCAGACATAGATATCGACTGCAGGACTCTGGGGTTTCTGGGTTGGGCCTGAAGGACTGGTAGGACAGCACAATCGCCTGTGGGCTCTAAGAACAACATACGTTTCTAGAATAACCATAGCTCACATGGCAGAGAATAATTGGTGTGTGACAGTACCCAGCGTCGGTCTGGGTTCTCCTTGGCCCTTTGATCTGTGGAGGTTCAGTTTTTACACTTCTGGGCACGCCTCTGATTGCTCACGGGCTCTCTTCTGCACCTCACGTACTCCCAACCACCAACCTAGGAGAGCTGCCACTGCTCACACCTCACAGCCTTTCTGCCTTCTTTCCCTTCACCCAGGACAGCCACCTGTGCTGGCTGCCTGTGAGTTTTCTGCATACAGAGACCCTTCTTGGCCCTTTAACAGTGTCCATCTGGCCTCAGTTCTGCGATGCCCTTTGGAACCGTGCCCACCAGCCTGGGTGTTGGGCCAGTCTGACGGGTTCTGGGGGAGCCTGTGCTCCAGCCCTTCCCTGCCCCTTCAGGCTCCAGGCATCCGGCAGGGCAGGTGGCTGAGTCAGGCGCCAGGTGAGCGTGTGGGATGCTCTGTGCAAGCCTCCCTGCCCAGGAGCCCTGTGTGCCCAGGTATCGGTTGGGGTGTGTCCTTCCAGATCTGCCTCCCTCAGTTTGTCATAAGTGACCGCATTTTAATTGTTAGCTTTTAAGCCCATTAATTCAGCACATGATAAAAATCTTGATATTTTTAATGATACTTTCACAAATTCTTCAGTGGGTCCTGCCGAAGTAGGTAGTTGAGATCAGAATGTGCTTTTCTAAATGAAACAGAAATGTCTGATGGAAAAAATCAGAACAGTGGCATTGAGGCTTTCTCAACACTTGGGTACTTGAGTTTTCGAAGGGAATCAATTCAGGGGTTTAGTGGCTCACTTTTAAAAATTGTTTTGTAATTTTTTTGTTGAAGAAACTTGAATTAACTGTTCTCCACCTTATGGTATGAATTTATATGGTCCCTTTCTGATTTATAAATATCAGAAATAAAGTTTTTAGGTAAATTTTAACATGTTTTGAAGTAGTGTTGGTGGCTTAGAAAGCCTGTATTTCCTTAGCATTGTACAGAGCTTAAGGGATGGAATAACTATTTTGTGGACTAGTAAATGAAGTTTCCTGAAAAGTCAAGTGGAATTTAGGAGCAATGAAACATGCAAAGTTAAAATGGTACAGAATAGTGTATTATCTAGAAAATACTTTCTGACCAGTCATCAAAAGCTAATTTGCAAGAAGGAAAAGAAAAATGAACTCTGCACTGTTGCCATTGTGCTTTGATTGTCACCTTCTGGTGATTTCCTCACCTGAAACTCTTTTGTAAGCAGCTCGTGTTGACATCAGCTCGCCCAGGCAGCCACAGTCCCTCCCCTGCCGGGGGCAGCCTCTGACTCTCGACCTCCACCCGGAGCAAACCTGCTGAGCAGCGTGGGCCGCCTGCGGATCGGAGATCTCTTCCTTGAGGGCAAGATTGTCCTGAAAAATCAGGAAATGGCAGGCATTGCTCAAAGCTATGTCTTGTTCTCACTCTGCTTTCTCAGTGGCACAGCTTCCAGGGGAAGATGACTTGTTTTTCAAGAAAAGTTGAATGGCTGTTACCAGGTCCTGACCCCATCGGACCTGGTGGTTCTATGATAGCTTGGATGTGATTTTAAAATCTCTGGTGTTTTATATTATGTTAACCAGTGTGAGCATTGGCTCTTAGGGCTCAGGAAAATTCAGCCATAGGCAGGTTTTACATTTTACTTGAAGAGAGATATGATTTGAGACTTTCAAAAAACATGGATGGATAATAAATTATTATTCTGATATTTAAAAACGTATTTGACTTCAAAATGACAATATTATTGTTACTTAAGAGAAAAACAGTGTTTTGCTTTTTATTGTTATAAAATATTATATAAAAAAGAAAAATTGAGATGGGGTGAGATCTGGACCTGCTGGAAATGAGGTACCTGGAGCTTGGAGCAAGTTGAGGCATGCAGTTTCCCCTTGACTCGGACAAGAAAGAAAATCCCTTTCAGTTTGAAACAGACCATCTCTCTGTGTTGGGAAACCCTGGCGAAGTATCATATAAACTTCTTCAGCGAAAGCAAACAGGTGAAGACACCTCTGGCACGTTTCAGCTCAGACAGGCCGGCCTTCATCACTGTTGTGCAGTCTCTCTCTCCAGGTCCCACTAAAACAGTGAGGAAAGTCAAAGGCTGTGACTCACTCGGGGTCATCCTGCTGAGGGAAACTTGAAGAGCCAGGTGGGAAGTTATATTTATATTAACAGTAGCATTAAAACTGTTTGTATTTGAAGCATATGAGTATTTCTGGGTAAGCCAATTTTGTTCTGAAAATGTGAAAATAGAGTAGTTTTAAAAATTTAGTCCAAATTAAAACAGTATTCAAAAACCTGTTGCATTCACAGGTGCATACGCAGTTGTTGAATTAGCTTAGACGCCTGTTGTTAGAATCAGTGTTTTTCAAACATGTTTTAATTCACCCTTCCACAGTCTGTGAAGTTTGGTAAAATATGGATACAGCAGTGACTGTTAATATCTTTGGACATTTACTTGTAAATGCAAAAGCCAGCCTGACTGAAGTGGTGAGACCCTCATGCTCCTTACTGTGGTTAGACTTTCCTGCCAAAGTCCACACAGGCCCTGAAGTTGACCCCACACCCCTCTACCTCCAAACATACCACCCAGTGCGCCTGCAGCTGTGTTGGAATCACCTCAGCCTGTGAGTCTTGCTGTAGCTTTCTGGTTTCTCCTGCTGTGACTGAAAGAAAGTGCTCTGTCACTGTGAGAAGACAAGGGGAAAAGCCACCTGTGATCCCATCATTCCCATGAGTTACTGCTGACTGTGGGTGGCAGTGGTACCCCCTTTCTGGCTCTTGGGAGCACAATCTATTCTGGGTGATTGTTCCGTGGCCACCAGACCCCAGAGGTGAAGTACTTGTTCCTCTCTACAGCCACCCTCCAAGTCAGAGGGGTTCCTAGGACTGACCCACAGGTGCTTGTAACTCCCGCATCAGCCTGAGGAAGGAGTGGGGGCAGCACTGTCCTCCTGAATAGGAGATTGGGAACAGGAGCCTAACCTCAGCTCTACCAGGTTCCATATGTGGCGCTCACCGTGCCAGGTAGCCTGTGCAAAATATTTTAGGAAAGAGAGTGAGTTGGGCAGACCCCCTTCCCCATGGCTGCATACTGGGTTTGCGGAGGGCTGGAAAAAAGAGAAGCAACATGCACACACAACAGACACCAGAAACCAACCCTCTACACAGCCTCTTGTCACTGTAGGCTTAATAGCAATGTAGAGCCTGAGGCATAGCTCTCTTCATTGTTTCCCATAGGCGGCTCCTCCCTAACTGTGAGTGGATAGTCCACAGTCCTTAGGATAGTTCAGGTGGTTTTTCCATTTTTTCCTCTCTACTCACCTGAGGTGGTTAGGCTGGGCATACCTAGGCTGTGTATGGTGGCAGGAGGGTTGGGGAAGTTGTAAAGCACATACTGTTCCTAGTGGCCTTGACAGCTCAGAGTAAAAGCTGGGCTGAACTTGGTCTCTGGAATGGCTCCTGGGTTGAGGGGAGGGTAGGGAGGATGGGTTGGGGGAGCATCCAGCTCTGTCTCAGTGCCAGGTTACTGTGCTCCCAGTCTAGCGGCTTTATAAAAGAGTTGTTGAAATTGTTAATATAACCTTAAGGGGTCATAGTTAGCTTGTTAGGATGGCAGATGATTTTAAGATTCTTCTCTGCATTTTTTCCATTCTTCCTCATTAATCAATGTTTCATACTTTAAAAATAGTAATTTAAGACAAATAGATTAACAAGAATTCAGTGTAAAATGTAACCTTTCAGTATTACTGACTGGAGCCAGAGTCAGTAAAGCTAAAAGTCCACATTTGGCAGATGTTAAAGGAAGGCAGAAATTCTTGCTTCCTATTTTTTTCCTGGAACATGTGATTTCCTAGATTTTTAGATGACAAAGCTCTTATTAATATGTAAATACAGCTCTTAAATTTTCATTAATTCTGAGACTATATTTAGAATAAAATACCAATTTTTCTTGTTAAAAACAGCAGGTATATAATTTTTAGGTATTAATGATTTCTAAGATTTTGTTAATAAAAGCCATTATGACATATTACAGTAGAATCAATCTTAAAATGTTCGTTCTAGAAGAAGATGAATTCACTTTACTTTTAAACCAGTGTTTATTTTTTCCTCACTTTGGTTGTAGTTTTTTATGTAATAAAGAGTTTAGAAAGGAAAAGGATATGATTTTCAGTTTAATAGAATTCTCTTGAAATTGCTTTCAGCTTGAATTAGTAAAAGGAATATTGATAGAAAGCATCTCAGGTACCAAAACTGAATCTTTTTTTTTTTTTTTTTTTAAATGTAGGGGAGATAGGCAGATTGTGACTCCCAGGCATCCCCCAAAGAGGGCAGGTCACCTTAGGGGTCTTTAAAGATCTTTTATTATCTTCAGATAATTAGTTACTTTCCCAAACAACTTCTAATTTTGAAATTATTTTAGACTTAAAGAAGAATTGTAAAAACAATACGGTCCTCATAGACCCTTCACCACACCCTTCAATGTGAACACCTTACATATCAAAACCAGGCGGATTACGGTGTGTGAGGAAGACTTAACCAAGCTACAGTAGCACATGGATTTCACCAGTTTTCCCCCAGGATCCATCCTTGGGTCCTGTGTGACATCCATTTGTCCGGTCTCCTTAGCTTCTTCCACTCTGACAGCTCCTCAGTTTTTCCTTATCTTTTATGACCTTGGGACACTTAAAATAAATTTTAGTGAGATTGATGCACTTACCATAAAATTCACCCTTTTAAAGTATATAATTAGTGGTTTTTAGTGTATTCACAGGCCTGTTTAACCATCATCACTATGTAATTTCAGAACATTCTTATCACCCTAGACAGAAGCCCATGATCATTAGCTCTCTCCCTTCCCTCTCCCTGACCCTTGTGCCCACCAGTTTGCCTTCTGTGCCTGTGGATTTTGACCCTGACAAAATCCTCAGAGAGAGTGGTCAGATCCTTTATAGAATGTCTCTCTCTATGTTTGTTTGTCTGATGTTTCTCATGTTTGGACTGAGGTTGTGCATGTCTAGAAGGAGTGTGCCGGTGACTTACCCTCCTAAGTGTGTCATGTTGGGGGCACATGGCACCCTGAAGCTTCTCACTGGTGGTTTGGACCTTGATTTCTCTGGTTGGGTTGGAGTCTGCTAGGTATCTCCGCTGTAAAGTGACCTGTCTTTTCCTCCATAACTGACAAATGTTCCAGAGGATACTTAAAGGCTATGGAACTGTCCTGAGGTTTCTCCTCGAATTTTCACCCCTGATCTGGGCATCCATCTGTGGATCTTGCCATTGGTGGTTACTGCTATGTGGTCTGGCAGTGATGCCCTCTTTCCTTCACTTCTTCCACATTTATTAATTGCAGTTCATTCATAAGGAAGAGTTGTTCCTCTCCTCTTTTAATTTAACCACTTATTTATATCAGTGTGGGCTCATACATACCTACTTTATTTGGGAGGTTATAATCTAATACTATTGTTATTCATTTTGTTGGCTTAAATTGTTCTGACTTTGGACGTGTTGGGTTGGCTTCTGTGTCCTTTCAGCATGATCCTGTTCTTTTTACTTTTGAACACTATCATTCTTTCTTTGTTCTCCTGCCCCATTCCTGTCACTTCCCAGGAACCTTGGCTTCTCTTGGTGGAGAGTAGTATTTGGAATCTGGGATGGTGGGTATGGCCTCTGCTGCATGTAGGTCCCATGTTCCCTTTTGTACCTGTGTTCAGTCCCTCTCAACAGCTCTGTGCTTGCATGGACACCTGCAGCTCCAGCCAGCACCAGGGCTCTTCTGGCCACCCCTCTTGGGCTGTGTATTCCTCTGCAGCATGTTCTCCTGTTGTGTATGTGATGTGTTTCAGAATTGCTGTCCCACACCTGTGTGAGCAGCAGACTTACCATCCAGGGTAGGATGTTCTGTGCATTTCTCTTTGCTCCCATGTTTCATGTGTCCAGGCATCACTCAGTTCAACCTTCCTTGCTACTCATCTGGGATGCAGACATGTTTGCTGGTCTTTACTGGGCTCCCTGCATCTGTTGGTTGTTTCTTTTTAATTTGAATACCGTTAAATTTGCTCTTGCTGACTGTGGTGGCTCACACCTGTAATCCCAGCACTTTGGCTGAGGTAGGAGGATTGCTTGAGGCCATAGTTTGAGGCCAGCCTGGGCAACATAGCAAGACCTCATCCGTACAAAAAAAATTAAAAAATTAGCTGGATGTTACAGCATGCACCTATAGCCCCAGCTACTTTGCAGGCTGAGGTGGAAGAATTGCCTGAGCCCAGGAGGTCAAGGCTGTGTCGAGCCATGATTGTGCCACTGTGCTCCAACCTGGATGACAGATTGAGACCTTGACTCCAAAAAAAATTTTTTTTTGCTCCTGTCATAAACAGTTCTATGGACTTTACCAGATTTGTGGAGTAGTGTTCTACAACTGCAGTACCAAATAGTACAGTTCATCTCCCCCAAAACTCCCTCACTCTGCCCTCAGCCCCTGGCTGCCACTGATCTGTTTTTGATCCTGGTAGTTTTGCCATTCCTAGAATGTCTTATAAATGGAAATATACCATATATAGACTTGTTTCTGGCTTCTTTCACCTGGCAGAATGCACATAAGATTCATCCCAATGGTCATTCCTTTTTGTGCTGAGTGGTGTTTTGCTGTATGGACATGGAGGTCATAGGCCTGACATGGTCTACCTTTGTGTCACCATTCCTTTCTGGAGGACTGAGGGAAGGTTCTTTCCTTAGCTTTTCTATTTCCTAGAGTTTCCCACATTCATTGGCTTGTGGGTTCTCCCTCCACCTTCACATCAGCCACTTCTGGCTGTAGCCTTCTCACTCTGTGTATTTTGTTCTCCCTCCTTTGCCTCTGGTGTACATTTTTAAAAATTATCTATCTATCTATCTATTTATCTATCTATTTATCTATCTGTCTATCTATCTATCTATCTATCTATCTATCTATCTATCTATCTATCTATCTATCTATCTATCTATCTATCATCTTTCTAGAAAGAGTCTTGCTATGTCGACCAGGCTGGACTCAAACTCCTGCTTCAGCTTCCGTAGTAGCTGGGACTATAGGCACGACATCATGCCCAACATCTGTTTTTATTTGTAAGGATTCCTTTTGTTTTTCCCCAGTTGAAGTCTCACTCTGTTGCCCAAACTGGAGTGCAGTGGCACACTCCCGGCCAACGCAGCCGGGCTCTGGCGATCTTTCCACCTCAGCCTTCCAAATAGCCGGAACTACAGGTGTGTGCTACCACGCTCAGCTAATTTTTTATTTATTGTAGAGATGAGGTCTCACCAAGTTGCCCAGGTGGGTCTCAAACCTGCGGACTCAGGCAATTCACTTGCCTCGACCTCCCAAAGTGCTGGGATTACAGGCTGAGCAACCAAGCCCGGCCTGTAAGGATTCTTGATTACACTGGGATAATCTAGGGTAATTCCCCCAGCTTTAGGTCAAATGATTAGCAGCCTTAATTCTTCTTTGTTGTGTAAGGGAACACTTTAGAAGGTTCTGGGAATTAGGACATGGGCATCTTCAGGAAGGGGCATCATTCTACCGATCATAAGCATTTAGAGAGGTGTGGTGTGGCTGGATGCAATGGTTGGATTCAGGACTTTGTTGCTGTTTAAGCTAGAAGATGTTAATATGCCAATGGAACGTCCCAAGGATTTGGTGGGATAAGGAGGGTGGAGAACAGGAACGAAGTCTGAGGTCACCTGCATGGGTGGAGAGTAGGCCTTCATTTGTCTCAGGAGGAGGCAGCAGGAGCTAGAGAGCCCAGGGTACCCTGTTTCCCACACACAGAGGCTCCCTGGTTTCTCTCACCTTCCCTGAAACAAAGCAGAGCACTTGTCCCCTGAAAAGACCCTGAAACCTCTGACCCGGGCAGTGCTTGCTGCTATGGACATCACAGTCTTGCATGTCTGAAATTCTTTCTTTTACATCTTCTGTATAGGCTAAGATGAGGTGTGGACTCTCAAGCCTCATGCAGAAACAACAGCCCTTCTGTACCCTGCCCCACACCTTTTGCTTTCTGTTCTACTGGAGCAAAACAGCATCCAGTGATGTCCATAGTGCATTGTGGTTTATTCACAGTAACGAACTTTGATGATCTAATGAAAATATTTAAATGAAGTCTGAGAAGAGTATTGGAGAAGGCTTTGTTTTCCCTGATTATGTCTTGGGGGTGACGTGGTCTCAGCCTCTGTGGGCCTTTGTGTGGCTCCTAGTAGCTGTTTTCTGTGCTTGGTCAGGTGGTTTCCATGGTGACCTTCTGGAAGGGGCTTCTGCAGGCTGAGCTGCCTTCAGGGACTCTGGGACACCCTGGGTGCATGTGGGTGTCTATGCAGTCTTATGATCCACTGAGTAAAGCACATGCTGCCTGGCATGGTCTGAAGGACTTGGGTAGCCTCAGCCTGGGGGTGTCCACCAAGACACTATCTGTTCTCATCTTTTGGGGTACCTGTTTCTACTTTTTCCTTTTGTTGGATCCCCTTTCCCAACACCCCCACAGCAGGCCAGGAGTATTCTGTCTGTCCCTGGCCTGGTACACATAGCTCTTCAACCCATGCCTTCCATGTGCACCATCGTGGACCCTGGTTAGAGTTGGGGTCAGCTACCCCCATCTCCCACGTGACGCCTGATGTCTTGGATGGTCATTTGTATCTGTCTACCATCCCTGGTATGCTCTGAACCATAGGTGTGCCTGATTTGTGAATGAGCTTGTGGAAGAGAAAAGCCTTCTTATTGACATCATGTGGTCTGTATTCTTTTGCAAATTTCCTCTTATTAATTATTTCTCTTTTTCACAGTGCACTGGTAATTGCTGCAGTGTTTGACCGAAATGTAAACTGCAGAAGAGCAGCCTCTGTAAGTTTTTCATTTGATGTTTCTTTTCAGTAAGGTGGGGTGGGCTCTCACTGTGATGGTCACATCAGCTGCGCAGAGCCATGGTCTACCAGATGCTGCCCTGTGTGCTGTACCCTGATGACCTCTCCTGTCCACAGCATGGGCAACTCCAGGCATGGTATTATGCGGCCGACTGCCTGGTCTTACTCATTCTGGGTTTCCTGAGTGCATTTAGCTTGTGAGGTTGGGTCGGGATTAAATCCCCTTACCTAAGCATTCTGAGAAACTGCAGCCATCATGGGTGGGTGTCCTTGACTGACACTGGCAAATGGGACAGTGTTCATTGACCAGTCTTAGCTCAGGGCATCCTGTGCTCTGAAGAAACAGAAGAAAGTGGATTCTGTGTTTGACCTGAATGTGACAGCAAAATAGGTCACTTAACAGGCCTGTGGGACTTGTTCATTTTGAACACTGATGCTTGGACTCCCCCAGAGAGAACCCTGTGTTGTTTGGGGTGGATCCTGGATGTTGAGAGCTTTAGCAAGCTCTGTGGTACCTCAGAAAGGCCCTGACCAGGAGCTTCCTTTCTGACTGACCTGACCACTGCTTTTGACTTAGAGCAGGGGTGTGGTAAGGCCAGATCTCTCTAAATAGTAGAAACTGGTAACTGAGACCACAGACCAGTCTGGAGATTCAAACACAGACACGAAGCTGCACAGGTTTTATGAGGTTAAGAATGCAGAGACAGTGCTTTGAGAAAGATGTAGAGGTGAGGTTGGCTTCAGTGACAGGAGTGGTACCATTGGCTACCCTCGGGCTCTAACTGCTGGAACTCTGGGTTCTGGTCTCAGCATAGTCGGTGTTAGTGGAAGACTGTAGGAGGCCCCATTGGGCTGTCAGTCTAGGAGACTGGTGGAGCTAAGGGCCAACTCAGGGGCTAGGTTGGAGGGCTGTCCAGACCTGATGAAGATTTTCTGTTAGCTCCTGCAATGTGGCCTTGCTGAACAGGATATTGATGAAGTATGAGTTTTCTCTAAAATGCAGGAGCTCAGGTAATATCTGAGGGCTTTTCTGTGATCTATTATAGCTTCTGGTGACTTGTCTTGCATCCTGTATCCTAATGTTGTTAGGATATGGTCTTTCTCTGCCTCAAGTGCTTTAATTCTTTGAGAGAACTTACCAGGAAGGCTCAGAAACTCTTCTTTGTTCCTGTAGTTGCTCTTATTTTGTCTTAAGCATCAGTGGAAAGTCAGTAATTCCTTGTGAAGTCGTCATGTTTTTGCCCTAATATTTACCCAACAGGCAGTACTTGTAAGGCTCTTTGAAATATAATAAAATTTTGTTAAATGTGTACTTAAAAATTAACTTTTGTATATTCTTTACTGTAACCGAAGACATTTTTATGGGGAATAGTAATAAAATCAAAGCACTTATGCCTTTATAAACCTTGAGGATGAGGTGAAATAAACAGTATAAACCATTTTTTCTTTTTCAAGTTAAAATTAAAATCTTTTAAATTGGCAGAAAATTCTTTCCATTAAATACCATCTAAGTGCGCCCCTGCTTACTTAGTTGGTTGCAAAATTAAAACAGTGAAAGAGACCTGGGGCCTCTTTGCATTGCTCCTCTGCCATGGTGCTCCTCACGTTTCAAGATAAATAATGAATACAATGGTCTTGGATCCCATGTTTGTTGTAATCCTTACAGCAGCCCTGTGAAGAAGGTGATCTAGTCAGTTCTCACGTGTCTGGGGCATGTAACAGAATGAGGCCTAGGGACCCACGTTGGTAAATATGTGAGTTTGTGAAAAAAAATTATGTTGTTGAATTCTAGTTGTTCTACATATTAATTAGAAGGTTTCTAGCAGCCCCAAAATGTGTTGACATTATGAAAAGATGTCTCCCCAAGCGAGAAAGGAGGACTAGTGAAGATGGGGTATCACTGTAGCTTCTTGTGAGAGGTTTAAGATGGTGGGTGGGGCCTTGCTTCTCTAACAGTTAAAATGAAGGCATTTAAAACCTCCGTTTAATTGAAAAGTTTTCCTCTTTTTTACCCAGCACTTCATTTGAGGTTTAATGTCTAAGCTCTTAAGTTACTACATAATTGAGATTCACATGCAGTTTTAAGGAATAATCCAGACACACGCTTCTCATCATCCCCCAGTGGCAAAAACTGCAGTGTAACATCACAACCCTGAAATCAATGTTGATACAACCTGCTGATCTTAATCGTATTTCCTTGATTTTACTTGTACTCATGTGTCTGTGTATATGTGTGTGCATTTAGTTTTGTATGCTCGTGCCACGTGCAAATTCATGTATGCACCGCAAGATATACAACACTTCCATCACCACAAGGATCCCTGTGTCATCCTTCTTTGCCACAGTCACCTCTTTCTCATGCTGTCTCCTAATCCCTTGCAACTATTCATCTGCTTTCCATCCCTGTAATTTTGTTGTTTCAAGAATGTTATTTAAATGGAGTCATATGGTATTTAGCCTTTTAGTTGTTTTCACTCAGCACAGTTTCCTGGAGCCTCGTTTAGATTGTGTGGGCAGCAGTAGTTCGTGACTGTTTATTGCTGAGTGGCACTACAATCTGTGTAGCCATTATCCACATGTTGAGGACGTCTGGGTTGTTTCTAGTATGGACTGTTATGAATTAAGCTGCTGTAAACATTGTGTTCAGGTTTTTGTGTAAACATAGTTTCTATTTCTCTGGGATAAACATCAAGAGTACAATTGCTGGGACATGTGGTAGTTGAATGTTTAGTTCCCTAAGAAACTGCCGAACTGCTTTCTAGGTTGTTGTGGGACCATGAAGTGGTGCAGCCACTCTATCGGCCGCCCTGTTTCTCCCTGTTCTCACCAGCATTTGATGTGGTCACTGTTTCTTGTTTTAGCTTTTCTAATAGGTGTGTGGTGATACCTCATTGAGATTTTAATTTGCATTTCCATCATGGCTAATGATGTTGAGCATCTTTTCATGTGCTTATTTGCCATCTATAGATTCTCTTTGGTGAGATGTCTATTCATACCTTTTGCCTGTTTTCTAATTGTATTTATTTTTTGTTGAGTTTTTTGTTTGTTTTCTTTTTTTCTTGAGTTGGGATTTCACTCTGTCACCCAGGCCAGAGGACAGTGGTGTAATCACGGCTCACTGCAGCCCTGACCTCCTGGGTTCAGGTGATCCTTCCACCTCAGTCTCCTGAGTAACTGAGACTACATTGCCACCACAGCCAGCTATTTTTTTTTTTTCCCAGTCAGTGTCTCACTCTGTCATCCAGGCTGGAGAGTTAGTGGCGTGATCATGGCTTACTGCAACCTTGACCTCCTGGGCTCAGGCAATCCTTCCACTTCAGTCTCCTGAGTAGCTAGGGCCTTAGGCGTGTACCACCATGCCCAGCTAGTTTTTTAATTTTTTTGTAGAGATGTGGTCTCGCTCTGTTGCCTGGGCTGGTCTCAAACTCCTGGGTTTAAGCAGTCCTCTTGCTTTGGCCTCCCAAAGTGCTGGGATTACAGGCATGAGTCACTGCACCTTGCCCCAGCTAATTTTTAAAAATTTTTAAGAGATGAGGTCTCACTATGTTTCCTAGACTGGTCTCCAATTCCTGGGCTCTGGTGATCCTCCTGCCTTGGCCTCCCAAAGTGCTGGGATTAAGGCATGAGTCACTGGATCTGGCCTGTTACTGAGTTTTAAGAGTTCTTTGCATATGCTAGGTACTAGTCCTTTATTGGATGTGTGGTTTGCTTTCTCTTGGTCTGTAGCTCATCTATTTATCCTTTTAATAATGTCTTTCACAGAGCAAGAGTTTTTAATTTTGATGAGGTCTAGTTGATCAATTTTTTTTCTTTTGTAGATCATGTTTTCATTGTCAAGTCTAAGAACTCTTCGCCTAGCCCTGGATCCCAGTGGTTTTGTCTTGTGTTTTTTTCTGTTCTATTCATTAGTCTGTGTGTCTCTCTTGTCAGTGTACACTGTCGTGACTACTGTTGTGTGTAGTCAGGCTTAATATTGGGTAAGGTGATTACTCCAAATTTCTTCCTCTTTTTCAGGATTTTTTTACCTAATCTAGGGCTTGTGCTTTCCACATAAATCTTGTATTATTTTTTACCTTTTAGATGATGTTACCAGAATAGTAAATGTGTTCCTAAATACTGTATGCTATTTTTGTTGGCATTACAGTGTATCTTTTTTGCATTGCCTTTGATTGGTTTTGTTTGTTTCTTATTTCCTTAATGAATTTATTGCAAGAGTTATAAAATAGCAAACAAAAAAAATCAAGCCTCCTTCATCTCAGTTTAAAAGCCATCCAGGAGATGCCATCTCCTTGTGAGATGTCATCTCCTAGTAAGATGCCGTCTCCTCATGAGGTACTATCTCCTGTATCTCCATCCCAGCCACTAGGTTTCTCCTGGAGATAACTATTTGCTTGCTTTTCTGTGTGACTGGCCAAAGGTGTTGGATGAGTGTGTTCACATTCCATGGGGGAGCATGGGCTTTGGGATCTCTGTGTTGATTTACTTTCTGCACATCTGTCTGTGCTCTTCCTGCAGCCCTAACTCACCTTGCTCTTGAAACCTCAGGCAAGTGCTGGAAGGGTTTCCACCCAGGGTGGGGGTCACATCTCCAGATTGTGCACCCTGAGGCTACTGGCTTTCCAGACTTTTGCCTTCCACCTACGTTCCCTCGTACCCTGGTGCTGGTGACGTGTATGATGTGGTTGCATGTGTAACTTACTGGGTCTTTTGTGTGATAGCTCATGTCTCCTGCCCTGTCTGGAGAACCCTGAGCCCTGGATGCTTTTGGGAGGGACAAGGTGCCAGTTGGATGACACACAGGAAGAGAGGTGTGTTTGTTACCTTGCCCAGACAACCTGCTCTGCCTGGTCAGCATGCCTAAGTAGGGTAGGGTGGGGGGAGAAAGGAGCTGCTGAAGAAATGAAAGGCATCTTAAGAAAGTTTACCTGGAAATACTTCATGTTGCTGAAGTTCATATTTTGACCTTTTCAGCAGTTCTGCTCTGTGCTGGGAAGGTAGCACATAGATATGAGTTGATAAACATGAGCTTTTGACATAAAGCTCCCAACGAAGAGTGCTTTGGGTGTTGGACTTTCATTTAGCCACTCTATTTGTCACTTTCCATTCTTACAGTCTAGGGTATTGATGTGGGCATTAGCATGAAGCTCTCTGTTCACAGTGAAAGGTCATTTTCAAGATGTTGTGATTTTATAAACTTGAATTCTTTTTTTTTTTTTGAGTTGGAGTCTCACTCTCGCCCAGACTGGAGTGCAGTGGCATGTTTCCGGCCACCGCAGCCTCAACCTCCTGGGCTCCGGTGATCCTTCTGCCTCAGCCTTCCAAGTAGCTGGAACTACAGGCGCATGCTACAACTCCCGGCTAATTTTTTGATTTATTGTAGAGATGAGTTCTCGCCAAGTTGCCCAGGCAGGTCTCGAACCTGCAGGCTCAGGCAATCCACTCACCTCAGCCTCCCAAGGCGTGGGATTACAGGCTGAGCTACCAAGCCCAGCTTAAACTTGAATTCTTAAATTGTGGTTTTAAAGAGCACCAGGACATTAAAAACAGAGTGACACACCCCGAGGCTCTGTTCAGCCAACAATGAGGACTTTTATTTAAAAAATAAAGCCATGGGTCATTTATATTGCAGTGTGTTTGTTTTGAGCTTGCCTTCTGATGTTTGGCAGAAGCAGACCTCACTCACCTGCTGTGTTTGTTCTTCTCTCCTCAGGCTGCCTTCCAGGAGAATGTGGGGAGACAGGTATGGCTACTTTTACAAATCTTTATTCCTGTGACTTCCTGTAGGTTTAGAGGTGGAAAGCTTGAAAGCTGTAAAGTTGGTGTCTTCTTGCATTGTTAGATGTGGGTAAAGAATGTACCTCAAGTTAGTGAATCAGCACAGTGACTTCTGGTTACAGATTCACTGTAGTGTGACCTGTAGGAGTGTTGACACATAAGCAAGTAGGAAACCTGCACATATAAGTAGTTTTACACACAGGTCAGAAATCCCTGCCTTACACATTGACAGGGACTTTACAATGTGGGCGCTGGAGGGTGTGAGTGGGTCCCTTGGAGATACCTGACTGCAGGGATGGAGACTGGGCCCTGACCTGTCCCTCTTGGAGCAGGGGCTGGCTGTGTTTCTGTCAACTCCTGTCTCACCTGAACTGTAGCCAGGCCCAGAAGCCAGCTCCCAGAAACTGTTGACCCCATGATCCCTCTCTATGCTGGGGCTACCCTTGTTGTGTCCTCTGACCCTGACATCTGGTCACCACTCAGCCTTGCCCAAGGAGTGAGGTCACAAGTTATTCATGTTGTATGTGATGATGACACGTCCTGGGCATGTGATTGGACCTGGCAGGAGAGTAGGACAGAGGCTGGAGGGGCATCAGGGTCTGGGCCACATCTGGGCAGGAAGGGGGTTTCTACAAGAAACCTAGAAGGGAGGCTCTGGAGTTCTGTGACAGCAAGGTGTCTATGGTGCTTTTGAGTCTGGAAGTGGGGAGACAAAGTTATGAAGCCAGGTCCTGTGATGAGTGCTGGGCAGGCTCTGATCTGAGGAGTGAAGTGAGTGATCTGGGCTAAAGATGAATGTTTTCTGTGCGAGGAATCTGCAGATGACGTTGCGGAGATAGTGAGCCTTTACAGAGGCTCATGTTTCTGAAAGAAGCAGGAAGCAGAGCCATGGAGGTCAAGGGCAGCCAAGGGGCAGTGGGAGGGCATGGGCAGCAGCAGAGTCAAGTGCTGAGACTGTGGGTCATGGGTGACTGCAGGCTAGGCCTCCAACATGGGGTAGACGTGTGTCTGCTGGGCCTTGAGGAAGCATGCAGCTGGCAGGGAGAGGAAGGCATCTGAGAGGGAATAAAGACCCTGACACCTGGGCATCAGTAGAAAGCAGGGAATTGCAGGAGCAGGGTCCACACCTGCAGCCCTTCCCTGGATTGACTCCTCTCCTGCTGTCAAGGTCCTCGTAAAGGCCAAGTGCAGGTGAGGCTGGTGGGGCAGGCCATGAAGCCTGAGGCCATGTCTTTTCTTGGCTGCTGGGTGAGGGGTCTGATGTTCAGTTCACACAGCAAGGATGATCTGCCAAAAACAGTGCAGGAAGAGTGACTGGCAGTGAGACTTTGGCGGGTTTGCTGTCTTTTCTCTGTGGCTTTCCATAGTTTCAGGTCTTCTACCTAGAGGTTGAGCCCAAACCAGAAGTTCTCAAACTGAGCAAATGGCAGAATCATCTGGAATTTCTGATCCAGGAGACAGGGGTGGGCCCTAAAATGATCTTTTCTACCACACTTTGAGAACCAGGCTCCAGTAGTCTCTTCAGAGACCCTGGGCTGTGAGTTTCCCATGTAGCTGCAGCTGTTTTCTCTCTGCTTTCTCTTTGGACTTGGGAACAGGAGGCACGGCCTGGCTGTGCTCCCTTGTACTCTCCCAGAAGATCAGCCCCATATTGGCTGGGCAGTGACTCTGCCCCTGGGTGACAGTCCTGCAGTGACCTGGGGGATGTTCTGCCATGCTGCCCTGTACCAAGTCCCCACATGCTACCCTTTCAGGGAAGAGGAGCAGCTACTTGGGGGGCCTGGAACTGGGGAAGGGTCAGGGGATTTGGGGGGAGGAGCCTGGGGGGATGGCCTTGGAGAAAGGTGTGGGGGGATCAGGGATAAAGTAGGGAGTTTCAGGAGGGTCTCAGGGATGTGTGGGGGTGGGGGGGGCCTTGAGGGGGACACTGGGGAGAGGATGGGGCAGGGCCTGAGGGATTTTGGGGAGGGGCTGCAAGTGGAGAAGAGACACTGCCCAGCGAGTCTGGAGCCCCCAGCCCATTGGAGATGCAGGTCCTGACACCAGAATGGATTACAGCTCTTGTCTTCTTACTCCTCTCCAAGTATGGGGCAGAGTTGGGGCCCTTTCCTAAGCAACTGAATAGTCAGGGCTGTCTCTGTGGAAGATGGTCTCTGCCCTCTCCCACTTGCAATATGACTTACCTGTGGGCAGCTCCTGCGTCCAGACACGCCAGCGCCATGATCTGCTGGATGAGTGCTGCCCAGGCCCCTGGCTTGTCAGGCCCTCGTGGTGGCTACCTACTGTAGGCTCCTCTGCCCCTGAGTAGGGGAGGAGATTGAGGCACAACTGATCCCCTGCCATGTCTGCTCTGAGCTGTTGCCCCAGCTCCCGCTTGGCAGACAGAGCCGTGATCCTCATCTTGACTTTGCTTGTTCTCGTGTGGTAGCTGCTAGGCACAGAGTACCCTATTCTTATTCTTGGTGGGACCCAATACTGGGTCACCTGGACATCACCCTGAGCTCCCACCTGCCGTGGTTCAGGGTGTGGAGTCCCACCCCAGCCACTGGAGTATGACACCTGCCAGGTGGCAGCACTACTGTCTTCCTGCAGCAGAGCCACAGCTTCCACTGGGTTGTGGGTTTCTTTCCTGTTATATAGCTAAAGAAGCACATGCTGTTGCTGAATCTAGGAGCCTCAGACAGAAGTTTGTCACTTCTATACCTGCCCAAGCTCCCAGCACAACCCATGGGGGTGATTTGCAGGAATAAAGCCACTTCTGTTCATTTCTTCTGCTCCTTCTGGCAGGCAGGAGGGAGCCAGCACTGGTGTTCTCAGGAGAGCTGGCTGTTAGTGATTTACTTGTTAAATTATTATACCAAGGTGTGAAGTTTTAATGGTCCCATGCCCACCCACCTCCAAGGCTGAAATTCAGTCCCTCCTCAACACCTTTTACATGGCCAATATCACTGATCTTGTCCATGTAAAAGGTGTTGAGGAGGGACTGAATTCCAGCCTTGGAGGTGGGTGGCATGGGAGGGTGAATGGGGTAGAACTGAAATATGCTCCCTCCGCACCAGCACCTGGGACGACCACCATGACCTCCTGCTGGTCCACTGCAGCCTATTCTGTAACTCTGGGCCTATGGTCAGTCTAGTGGTGAACTTTGAGAGCCTGAAAACAGTAGCTATGAGTGCCTTGGTGTTCCTTATCAGTGCACTGACCTTGCAACTGTTCTGGACTTGGATGGTGTTATGAATTCCTCTTCGTCCTTAGACTCTTTGGCTCTTATATGTAGCTTGAGAACCAAGCTACCACTGTTGCCATGGTTTCCATGATCATAAATAACTCGACTCAGATCCTAAATTTAGTTCTTCATATTTTAGTTTGACCAGGAACAGGTTACATATGTACATGTCATTATAGGTGACAGGTGTGACTGGAGGTGGTGCCTTCAACTTGATGCTTGTGGCACCCCTGTGATGTGCTAGGTTACAGAGTGATGTGAGCAGCTTGTGTTTGCATAGGTTCTTCCACCTGTGTGAAGTGCAGGAGTGCTGTGGGCTGGGGATGTTGGCGGCTGGGTGCTTGTTGATGTTCTGAGCTTGTCAGACTTGTGCCAGCTATACACATGAATCAGAGCTTCCCCTGTTCGTGCTGTACAGCCTGGCATTGCCAGTGACGCTACCTGGTATAGAGGCCGGGTCACTCTGGAAGGCCTTTCTAAAATCACTCTGGAAGGCTTCTATGTTTGATTTAAAATTTATTTATTTATTTTGAGTCAGTGTCTTACTCTGTCGCCCAGGTTGGAGTGCAGTGTCACAATCATGGCTCACAGCAGCTTCAACCTCCTAGGCTCAGGTGATCCTTCCACCTCAGCTTCCCAAGTAGCTGGGACTATAGGCATGTGCCACCATGCTCAGCTAATTTTTTTTATTTTTGTAGAAATGAGGTCTTGCTATGTTGCTCACACTGGTCTCGAACTTCTGGGCTCAAGCAGTTTCTTGCCTCGGCCTCCTGAAGTGCTGGAATTACAGGCGTGAGTCGCCACACTCAACTAATTTTAGAAAATATTTATGTTTTTTCCAGCTGTTCAGATATTTTTACCAGCATCAATAACAATGTGTAGACTTTGGGGCTCCACTGTGAGACTGCCCATGGTGTGGGTGGAGGTGCCCTGCCCCCTAGCTTTGGAGCCTTAGGGGTTGCTGCTTGTTCTTGATGCTTCTGGGGGTCAGCTGTTGGCCCTGTCTGGTGCTGGCTGGGTTGGTTGCTTCCAGTCACCATCTCATCCACTCAGGACTGCTGAGCAAGGCCTGGGGTTTAGCCCATGTTTCACAAACCAGGTGCCTGTGTCCCCAGAAGGGCCTCGGCCTGGTTGAGATCAGCTTTAACCCTACTGAGGTTATTTCTGATTTCTGCTTATGGGGTGTGTGTGTGTGTGTGTGTGTGTGTGTGTGTGTGTTTTGTCAGAGTCTCACTCTGTTGCCCAGACTGGGGTACAGTTGCATGCTCATGGCCACTGCAGCCTTGGCCTGCTGGGCTCAGGTGATCCTTCCACCTCAGCCTTCCAAGTAACTGGAACTACAGGCATGTACCTCCATGCTCAGCTCATTTTTTGATTTATTGTAGAGATTAGGTCTTGCCAAGTTGACTAGGCTACTCTCAAACCCATGGGCTCAAGCAATCCTCTTACCTCGGCTTCCCAGAGTATGGGATTATAGGCATGAGCCACTGTGCCTGGCCACGGTGTGTGTTTTAAAGAAAGATCTTATAGCATTTTGAAGTTGAAATGCTTGAGTTGTTAAAAAAAATTAAATGCTTTTAAGTGGTTTAAATAATTTTAGCATAGTATCTAGCCTGGGATAGACAATCAGAATTGATTTGACTTGGAAGTCCTCATGCGAGCAGTTTTTACATTTCATGGTTTTAGTTGTCCATCTATTTCAGGCCTCTTGATTCATGAATGTAAATGTATATAGATATAATTACTGAACTTTTTGAATTGCCTTTGCTCATTCAGATTCTTTTTATTCTAATTTCACTGTTTTATTAGGGCACTTTCCCTCATGGAATTGATATTTTGACCACAGCTGATTATTTTGCTGTTGGTAACAGATCCAACTGTTTCCTGGTTATAAGGTAAGTTTTTAATGTATAGCACAAAATGTAATATTCTGAAGTTAGATTTAGATGTAAAAAGTCAGTTTTGCCATTTTCTTTATTATTTAGTTATTTATTTTTCAGTCAGCTTCTCACTCTGTCACCCAGACTGGAGTGCAGTGGTACGATAAGGGCTCGCTGCAGCCTTGACTTCCCGGCTCAGGTGATCCTTCTGCCTCAAACTCCCAAGTAGCTGGGACTACAAGTGTGCATCACCATGCCTGGTTAATTTTTCAATTTTAATTTTTTTTTGTAGAGACAGGGTCTTACTATGTTGCCTAGACTGGTCTTGAAATCCTGGACTCAAGGTGATCCTCCCACCTAGGCCTCTCAAAGTGCTGGAATTAGAGGCATTAGCCATTGTACCTGGCCTTCTTTCTTTATGTTGGAAGGTCTATTAAGGGTAATATACTTGTGTGAAATATTAAAAATTGAATTGGAAACAGTTATTGAGACTTCAGTTTCATGTTGATTGGATATACTCCATGCTTTATACTAGATAGAAGACTTTTTTTTTTTTTTTTTTGAGTTGGAGTCTCACTCTGTCACCCAGACTGGAGTGCAGTGACCGCTCCTGGCCACTGTAGCCTCGACCTGCTGGGCTCCGGCAATCCTTCCGCCTCAGCCTTCCAAGTAGCCAGAATTACAGGCATGTGCTACCACACCCGGCTGATATTTTAATTTATTGTAGAGATGAGGTCTTGCCAAGTTGCCCAGGCGGGTCTTGAACCCGCAGGCTCAGGCAATCCACTCACCTCAGCCTCCCAAGGCATGGGATTACAGGCTGAGCCTCCGAGTCTGGCTAGATAGAAGACTTTTACTCACATTTTAAAGAGCTCTCTACAAACAAATTAGCCAGGTGTGGTGGCACAAGCCTTTAGTTCTAGCTACTCATGAGGCTAAGGTGGGAGAATTGCCTGAGCCCAGGACATTGAGGTTATGGTGCGCTGTGACTATGCCACTGCATTCTAGCCTGGGCGACAGAATGAGACCCCGATTAAAAAAAAAGAAAAAGAAATGCTAACTTGAAATGGGCACTTTCTCTGGTAATGATATTCTCTTAATCCTCCTGTTTTATTAGTGCCAGGTTCTTTGTAGGGCTTGGAATTTTACAGGGAATAGCCATAAGCCAAAACTGTGCATTTCTTTCTGTGTGACTGCTTTTCTACTGGATGTCATAAATGCATTGGGTTTCTCAAAATGAAATCTTGTATTAGAAGTGACTGTGTTTCTTTTTCTGTTTCAATAAAATGTGTTTCGAAGTTGAAGTTATCTCTAGGTTGTAAAAAAGAGGTGTTTGAGAAATCAGGTCAAGAAATAAATAGTTAACATCCTTAACTATAGTTTACAGAAATCATATCAAGTTATTTTTACTTATATAATTTAAGTACTGGGAAAAATACTTCACTTGTCTCAGTTAATCCATTGGAACACTGATATGAAAAAGGTGTGATTTTATGAAGTGATTTATTTTCCTTAAATTGGGACAAGAAGCATGCCCAGTGCATTTTTTCATTATTAACCATGATATATTCTAAGGACAGATTCCACAACAGCTGTGCTGTGCAGACCCTGCAGAAATGACACTTCTCCATAACCAGCATGGACAGATTTTTTTTTTTTTAATGTAGCATTTGGCCTCTTTCCTAGGAAAAATCTTTGACTGAATACACTGTATTTTTATGTCCTTTCCATCTTTTCTTCAACATCTAATGTCCTTTTGTGTCTGATCAGTTTTTCCCTATTAATACTTGGACATATCTTTTATGTGGAGAATCTACTACCTTTTCCCCTGAATTTCTTGGGTAAAATAACTGGCAGCTAATTTTAACCTTGGCACATTTTCCTTGTTGCTGTTTCTAAGCCAATCTAAAACTTACATGTAATTGTTGTGTGCATTTTATAAACACATTTGCCAAACTTGACCTGGCTCCAGGTGTATTCTCTTAAGTGCATCCTGCATCCTTACGATGCCCAGACCCTGCATACGGACTAATCATTTTAGGGGTGTGCCAGGAAGTAGACTGTGCCATCGGAGTGAGGCATCATGAGGACCATGGTCCTGGCTGCCCTCCAGCTCCACAAGGCCCTCGTCCAAGGCCCTCCACCCGAGAACCTGGGAGCCAGGAAATAGACAGTGTGTGGCTGCCAGAGGGTACTGTGCCCCGAGGTCTGGAGTGAGGTCAGGCAGGACCTCTGTGGGTAGCCATGGTGAAGAGCATGGACTGTGGCTATATTTTGATGACTGGAAACAAGGAGAGGGCTGGGGGGCCTAGAGGTGGACCCCCTGGAGAGACTTGGCATCACCAGGATATTAAAGAGGGTCTAGAGCCTGAGGTGTTGGTGTCGCTCAGCAGGGTGAGGGTGACCATGCTATGAGGTGTGGGGAGGCCGGGACCCACTTGGCATGTACTGACTCCAAGGTCTTGGGGATGGCCTGCGTGGAATGTCAACCAGGCTATATGGGGACGGTTCCTCTGGAAACTGGGGTTTCTGCCACATATATTGGAGTGGAGACTAATGGAAGGCACCTTGGAAGACTGTTGTGAGATGATGGGAGAATGTGGTCACCCCAGCAGCTATCCCGTCTCCCTTGTTTGTTGTTGCAGCTTCTCTGAAGTATAAATGACACATAGTAGGCTGTGCAAATTCCAGATGTCTGTGGTGATACATTTTGACAGATGTAAATCTGTGCCTATCACCAAATTCAGACAAGGAAGACCCACATTTTCTTATCCCCCCTTGGGGTCTCTCCCTCCATCCCCTACTGCACCCCCTTAGGCAGGTAGCCCTGGTCTGCTGCTGTCACGGCAGGTGAGTCTGCATTTCCTAAAGCTTTATGTGAAGGACTGTGGAGCATGTGCTCTTCTCACTAGTTCTGGCATTTTTCACTCAGTACTTGCTGGTATTTGTCCACATGTGTATGATTGTTCACCCGTCCTGCTTGTGAGTGTGTTTTGTTGTATGGCTGCACCATGCCCTGTGGGTTCCCTCACCCTTTGGGGACCTCTGGGTCATTTCCAGCCTGGACTACTAACAGATGAAGCTGCGGTGAATGCTTACATGCGTATCTGTCTTTGATCTGGGAAAAGTGCTCAGACACAGGAAGCTGGATTGTCACTTTAAGAAACTGTTACAAGCCGGGCTCAGTGGCTCAGCCTGTAATCCCGTGCCTTTGGGAGGCTGAGGTGAGTGGATTGCCTGAGCCCGCGGGTTCGAGACCCGCCTGGGCAGCGAGACCTCATCTCTACAATAAATAAAAAAATCAGCCGGGTGTGGTAGCGCATGCCTGTAATTCCGGCTACTTGGAAGGCTGAGGCGGAAGGATCGCCGGAGCCCAGCAGGTTGAGGCTGTGGTGGCCGGGAGCGGCCACTGCACTCCATCTGGGCGACCGAGTGAGACTCCAACTCAAAAAAAAGAAACTGTTATAGTTTTCAAGGTGATGGTGTTGTATATGTTCCTGGCACTGTGTGAGAGTTCCAGGTCTGTAGTCCTCACTGATACTGGGACTGACAGTCTTTTGAAATTCAGCCTTCCTAGTGGTTGTATAGGAACAGCTGGTTAGCTTATGTTTTCTCGATACCTAATGATGGGCCTATTCAACAAATCTTTTGCCCCTTTGTTTCTTGGTTTAACTGCTTTCTTCTTACTGAGAATTTGAGAGTTCTTCATCTTTTCTGGATACTTAGCAATGCTGCTTACTTGACAATACTTTCTCCTACTCTGTGGCTTTTCCTTTTATTATCCTGCATATTCTTAAGTGAAGACCTTTAAAAAAATCAGCTTTATTTTTTACATCTAATTAATTAATTTTTGGGGGTGGGGTTGGGGGAATCTCATCTGCTACCCAGGCAGGAGTGCAGTGGCATGATCACAGCTCATTGCAGCCTCGAACTCCTGGGCTCAAGTGATCCTCCTGCCTTAGCCTTCTGAGTAGCGGGTGGCACATTACAGGCATGTGCCACCATGCCCAGCTAGCTTTTAGATTTTTGTGAAGACAAGGTCTTGCAATGTTGTCCAGGTTGGTCTCAAACTCTTGGACTCAAGCGATCTTCCCACCTGGGCTTCCCAAAGTGCTGGGATTACAGGCGCAAGCCACCATACCTTGCTGGTACATCTATTTTATTACATATAATTTTTGTTTAGTAAGATCATCAATTTTCAATGTGGGTGTAAGTGTAGGGGTGGGCTTTGGCAGATGTGAACAGTTGAATGACTGCCACTAGGGCCCACATAGAGAACATATCCCTCACTCAGGAAACCCCCTCCTGCCTGGCCTTCTGTCACTGAAGTTCCACCTTTTCTAGAACCTATGTAGGTGGAGCCGCATGGCAGTGTGCTATGCCTCTTTCACTCTGTTTCCTACCTGATCATTTCACTATGCTGTTGGGTTCACCAGTGATTGGTCTGGTTCATTACTGAGCAGCATCCAATTGTGTGGATGCCCCATAGTCTGCCCACTTAGCTGTCAAGGGGTCCTGAAGTCTGGCAGGTTTTGGTGTCTGAGTGCATGACAAGGCTTTTGTTCACCCCAGCCATTTTTCTGATGGAACAAGCAGTCATTAGGATTTTGAGCTGGTTTGTCTTTTTGCTGTTGTAAATTCCTCTCCTTGATTTCTGGCATCTTTAGCGTTGAACATTCTTTTTAAATACATTTGGTTGTATTTTGCTTTCCAGTAATTTTGCATGTCATGCCCTGTAATTTCCTTACACCAAGGAAGCCCCAAGTGAACTGTTGCACCTGTATTTCCTAACTCAGTAGCAGCAGCCTGTCCATGTGCTCAGCTTGTTTCTTGCTTCTCCCGCTCTCATTCCCCACACCCAGCTGGTGACCTAGTTCTGCCACTTCCACATCCCTAATAGGCCTCAAGCATGTCCCATTCTGCTGACCCTTCTATTGTCACCTCACTTCCAGCATGCTCTGTCCTGCATACTTGCAGAAGTCCCCAACTGACCCGTGTCCTGTAGGCCCTGACCTCTTCCATCCATGGTTTGCCCCTGGGATCTGCCTGGAGTACGGACAGTCTTGTTCATGTCCCACTACCCTCATCCTCCCTCGCTCCTTCAACCTCTTCTATCTCCTCTCACCCATGGATGGCACTCCCCTTGGTTCACATGTTCCTCCCATGCAGGCCCTGCGTGCCCAGCACACGCACATGTAGCCTCAGGCTGAGGTTCAGGAATGTCTTCTCTGAGGCCAGCCACTAGTGTGTGCCTTTACCAGAACTCAGGCGGTCTGGTCTCTGCCTGCTTCTTTCCACAGGGCCACTGGTCTCTGCCAGCTCCTTTAGAATCCTGGCTTCACTGCTAGGCTCCAGGCCATGGCCTGGGTACGTCTGCTCATCACCGTGCAGGTTGAGTGTCCCATAACACCTCCATGCCAGGGCAAACTGGTCACGCAGTACCTGGATCAGCATATCACACTTTCTGACAGTTCCTTCACTGTCTTGATTTTTCTGTTTTTATTCCTGGCTTTCAGACTGTTTATTACCTTCCAAGGGCTCTCTGCTCATCTACTTTGGGAGCAGCCTCTGCTTTTTTTTCCTCTCACCTCCAGCACGAAACTTGCCCTGATCCGCTCTCCCAGGCTGGCTGTCTTGAAGCACATATCTGTGCCTACATGGTCTCTCTGTTCACTCCTGGGCCCCACTTTGCAAAGTTGTGTTCTTCCTGGGCCCTCGCTCCTCTCCTTGGGCTCAGGTGCCATACTGGAGGCTGTGGCTACACACTGGGTGTCAGTGAAGTCCACAGGGAGGCTGTGTGGGTAAGATGGTGGGTTCATTTAATATGTGTGGTTGGAGTTTTAGATAGACAAACTGTAAAAAAAGCCCATGGTGCATAATTCAGAAGGGACAAGAGTATTCATGGAAAACCAAGCCTGTTTCTCACCTCTTCTCCTGGTCACCTGGTTCATTCCCAGTGTCACACATCAGTGGACTGACCTCTTTTCATCTGTGGAGCACTGCCTAAAAGTAAAAGCATAGTTGCTGAACCAAGGAGGCTGCTTCAGGCACACAAAGCTGAAGAAGGCAGGAGCAGTATGTTTACCTATACACATCTCAGAGCGTAGAACGTGGTCTGCGTGGGTCCCCTCATGGAAAGTGAATATTCAATGTGAAGTGAATGTTTGTGTGTATATAACTTCTTACCTGTGTGATTGCATCTGGATAGATTACCAAGAGTGGAATTGCTGGCCAGAGAAAGAGTATGTGTCTTTTGTTTCCTGGATAATGCCAGCCATTGTCCATGGAGGCTGTGCCAGAATGTTGCTTAGTGGGGCTTCTAGTTCTTTCTAGGTCTGCAGTAATGGCACACACCCTTGGGACTTGGGTCGTCTGACAGATGAACCGAGGTTTTCTCTTGGTTTCCTGTGTGGAGGAGGCTGAACATCGCTTCAAGTGTTGTGCTAGATATGCATTTTCTATAAACTTTTTGATGCCATTTCTACTAGGCTATGATGTTTTTCTTATTGAATCACAAGAACTCATTTACTTTAGAGAAGTCTCCTGTTTGTGATATCAGTTACAGATTTTTTTTCTGGATTTGTTTGTCTTTTGACTTTTTTTTCGGTGTATTTTTCCTAATGTGTTTGGGGGGGTTATGTATTTAAAGTTATCAATTTATTTTATGACTCTGGGTTTTGAGTCATAATTCGAAAGGCCCATCTCACTTGGAGATTTTTTTTTAGTCTCCCTTGTTATTTTCATGAGATGTAACTTATATTTTTAAGACATAATTTGTACTCTATCAGCTGTCCCTGTAAGAAGCAAACAGTTCAGCTGGCACTGAGGTGAACACACCTAGGGACCTGCACCTTCCTTGGGGTGTAGAGGAGGCTCCCACACCTCTGTGCTCACCCCAGCCTCTAGCCCTGACTCCACTGCTCTGCTGTCCATGTGATCTCTGATGTCTGTCTTAGAATGTCATACATGTGGAATCAGATGAAACATACTCTTTGTATCTGAATTGTTTCACTTATCTGGTAGTTTTGAGAGCCGTCTGTGCTGTGTTGCCAGCAAGTTGTTCCTTTGTGTTGCTGGTGTGTGTACTGCTCTGTGGCTGTACCATTAGTTTGCCTGTTGGTAGACACTTAGATTATTTTGAACTTTTGACTCTGATGAATAAAGCGATTGTGAACATTTACTTAGACATCTTTATGTGGACATATATTTTCATTTCTTTCAGATAAAAACTTTAAAGGGAATTTTTATATATTTAACTTTATAAGAAACTGTCAAATTGTTTTGCAATGTGGCTGTATGGTTTTGTATTTTCTCCAGAAATGTATGCAAGTTCTGGTCACTTCATATCCATGCCAACACTAATTTGTCGGTCTTTTAAAATTTTACCCATTCTAGTTCGTATAGTGGTTAAGTGTGTTCCCTGCTGAATACTGATGTTGAACATCTTTTCATGTGCTTACTGGCCTTTTAGTTATTTTATTTTGTGATGTTTTTGTACAAATTTTGTGTTAACTTTTTATTTGGAGGATATCTTTATTCTGACATAAGTCCTTTGTCATTTCTGTGTATTCCAGTGATTCCCCATCAGTGTGTGGCTTGCCTTTTCATTTTTTGAAATTTTCAACAGCCACAGTTTCCAGGTTTTGGCTTTACAAATGAAGCTGCTGTGTACCTTTGTGTACACGTCTATGCGTGGACAAATGCTTTTCTTTCTTTTGTAACTGCTTAGGAGGGGAATAGTTGGGTCATATGGTAGATGTCTTGAACTTTTGGAGAAATGGCCAAACTGTTTTTGGAAGTAATTATGCTTGATTTTTATAAGCAGTGTATAAGACTTCCAGTTCTTCCACTCTTAACATTGTCTTTTTCAGTGTGTTTATTGCCGGCTTTCCTGAGTACACCCAGCCAATGATAGACCATCTGGTTACCATGAAAATCAACCATTGGGATGGGTAAGTTTTGGGTATTTGTTTTTCTAAGAATTTTTTTTCCAAAGGAGAGATTAAATTGAGCTTATAAGCCTTGAATATATTTTCTCATTGTGGATGTCATATTTTAAAAATAACTTCTGAGAAATAATGTACAGTCTAGTCTTCATGCTTGATGTGTTGGTTAATGGCTTGTCTCCATTACCACTTCTGGAGACCTTAGTCCAGTGTGTCCGAGGTGTCTGTATTCCTTTGTGAATGTCCATGTTGGTGTGTCATGGAGAGCCATAGCCATTGAGGACGGGAGTGACCTGGGCAGCAGGCATATACCTCATCTCTTTCAATGGGTGGTGTGACTCCCACCTGATCCTGTTCTGCATGACTGCTTGATTGTCTTCAGCATTGTCTCCTGGGAGCCAAACAGGCTTTAGTGGCTTTTTTTTTTATAATTACAGGAGCAGTTCCAGGGTTTTTAGCATTTCATAGGCAGTTAAATGTGTGTCTTCAAAGGCAAAGGCTTAGTGTATGATCCAGAACATAAACAAAGTATTAGTCCTGTTATTACCACCTCTAGGAAGGTCAGATTATCTTCTAGGAAGATGTGGTGGTGTTGCTTCCTACTGCACACAGACAGTAGATCTGAGGAGCAGTAAATGCCTGTGGGTGGAAGTAGCTCCATTTGGGTGCATGTTCAGATAACAATTTTAGGATGTTACTTGGAGAAAGTCCTTTCTGACCCATTGGGGAATGTGTTCTAACCTCTTTGAGGACCAAGGCCTGAAAGTGTTCTTTAATTGCAATTGCATGGCAGAGTGTCCCAGCCGTCTGCTGTGGTCCAGGCAAGACTCTGAGGATGGAGAACCTCTGGGAAAGGAACCATCTCCTGGTTGCCACTTGAGCTGCTGGAAACTTACCCTTCATTTTCTCTGTGGTCATTCCTAACATACAGAGGATTGTACACATTTCTGATATTTAAGGCATACCTCAAATGCAGATATGGTACCAGAAACTCTCACCATTAGGAGCAAAGCTCCCATAAACTGACTTGGGAGAAATTAATGTGCCTATTATACCAGCTTATCAGTCAGTAAGATCTTTAAAACCAATCTTGTAAATATATAGCCCACAGTATTAGACTAAACTTTTGAGCTATTTAACTCTCCAATTGTTAGTGTAGTGTCTGTTTCTTCCTTCAGTTTTGTCAGTTTTTCCTGAATGTATTTTGAGTGGAGACACTTATTAGATGCATATATGTTCATAACTTTTACATCTTCCTAATGTATTGACCTTTGAGCATTATGAAATGTCCCTCTTTGTCTCATGTAAGTTTTTTTTTTCTTTAAGCATAATTTGAAATCATTATAGGACACACTTTGGCAAGCTTTTTTTTAAAGGACTATTAAATGCCTTAGGTCTCTGTCCCATATGTTTTTTTTAATCCCTTTATATAACCCTTTAAAATTGTAAAAACCATTCTTAACTTAGGGCCTTTCTTATATGGAGAGGCTTCAAGCTGGGTTTGGACCACTGGCTACAGATGATGGTGATTCTAGTTCTTTGGGGTTCGTTTGTCCCTTACTTTAGTCTGTGTCTTTGACTCTGACACGCCTGTTGTAGACAGCACATTTTTGAATCATGCTCACATGGTGTCAACTCTCTTGGCATATGTGATATTACCTGCCTCAGCTCTTTGTTGACTGTTGGAGGTGAACTGCTAAGCAGGACCTGGGGGTGCCCAGGAGCCATGGCCAGAGGCCAGAGGCCGGAGGCCGGGGCAGGTGGTGCTGCTGGGATTGGGGGCTGTCCTGCTGTGGCACCTGCCTTCATTGTGTCTTGTGGGTTTGGAGTTTTTAATAATCAGAATACAAGTATCCCTTTTGCATATTTTCATCTTCATATTTTATCATGTTTCTATGTTGTTAGTCACCCTGATGATTATTTTAGGTAATGATGACTTGCTCCCGCTGGTGTTTGGGGGGCTGGGGGCTTGGGCCCTGCAGGTCACCCCCAACTTGGCTGTCTTGCCTTTGTGTGGAGCCCTGAAGGAAGGGTAGCTCAGGAGGAGGCTGTGGGCTTATGTGCCAGGGTGGGGTTTTCTATTGTATGTGTGTTCTACTGCTGGGTGTTTTTGATACCTGTTAGATGTTGTGGTTGAAAATGTTTTGTCCTAATGTGATATGTGCCTCAGATGTATTAGGATGAGCCCCAAGAAACTCCTCATGCTCAACCCTTGTCATCTTCAGAGTGACAGTTTATGTGGTTCCATCCAATACTCACATCTTCTGAATAACTTGTGGGCAGGACTGGGGACCCTTTTGCCATGTGGCACTCAGGGGAAGTGGCAGCTATGCCCTGAGAAGCCCTGGGATAGCTGTTTTATTTTATTCATTTCATTTGGTACATTCTCTTCCTCATTTATAGCAGTTTGAGGTTCTTGCTTTTTCTCATTTGTGTGTTTGATTAGTGGTCTTAGTTGAGCTGCCGGCTGAGCATCCATGTATTGTCTTCCTCTCTTTTCTTTATTAATTGAATAAACTGGAGCCATCAACACGAGGAACTCACCGTGTTCTCTTCCCTCCATCAGGGTTATCAGAGAGCTGGCTGCAAAGGCGCTGCACAATCTGGCCCAGCGAACCCCAGAGTACATGGCCACTTGTGGTAGGTAGTGTTTCGGTCGTCTTCCAGGTGCCGCACAAATGCCCACACAGGCACACGTACATACACACATGTATGCACATGCATGTTCACACGTGTACACACGGCAGAAGGACCCAGGTGGGGCTATCCTGCTGGTTTCAAAGGGCTGGGGGCTGAAAATATTCTGTTTTTCTCTTGCTGAGAAATGTCTGAAGAGCTAGCTGTGGGGTGATCAGAGGACAGAATGTAGGGATAGAGGCAGTATATGTGTCCACCTGCAGGGCAGGGAATTGTTGGGCTGTGTTACTGCCTAAATTTAAAAATGGTGGTGATGCTACTAGATGCCTGACAAACACTGTGCGGCTTCCCTAGTTTCTAGGAGGCTTGTACCTGCTACACAGATTGTCTTTTGAATTTGTTACCATCTATAGGATGGGCCTAAACTGAGTGTTCAAGTCTGCCTCAGAGTTAAAATCACTTCAGAGTAGAATAGCTGAGTCTGCATTTCTTATACTTCGTTGACTTTAAAGAAAGAAATCCTATTTGTTTTGTCTCGCCGTTTCTGCTTGGAATAAGTAAGCATTTGACTTAAATGTAGGGAATAGTACACTGACATTTTTGCCCATGCCTGAGCTGGAGGTCGCACTGTGGCTCTTGATTTGCAGTTACTGATTTTACGGATATATGTATAGTGTGCCTTGGGACTTACATGGAGATTGGGACTTGTTCATTTCTAAGGGATGAACATGATCTACTAATGACACCAAGATGTCCAAAGTCTAGTGTGGCATTTACCTACCTTTACATGAGTTACCAATCCTTGCTGACAGTTTGAGGGCCCAACTTTGTCCTTCCTCCTGGTTGAAGAGTGGTGGCAGCCTGGGTAAGGGATATGACCTTTTGTAGATTTCTCCCTTTCCCCCAGCTGCCACATTTTGAGTGTCTCTGGTTTTGTCAGGCTGGCAGTTTCCTGACTGTGTACTTTGGGAAGTTGAGGCTCAGGGAGCTTTCATTTCCCCAGGCAGGGACAGGCAGAGCCAATGAGTCGTGGCCTTTGGCTGCCCATGCTCTCCCCTTACGGGTGGCTGTAGGATTTGGGTGAGGCTCCTTGGGCTTTTTCTTTGCTCTGAGCAGAAAGTGAGCAAACTCCAAGCTGAGGTAACACCATCAGCAGCTGGAGCCCACCCCTGGGATGGCTCTGTCTCATCTGGCTCTGCCCTCCCATGCAGAGCCCCTACTAGCTGCCAGCAGGCTGTGAAGCCCAGACAGGGACAATCTGGAAGCATTGTTTGTTTTCTTTTTCTTGTCCTCTCTCCTCACCTGTGTCTGGGAGACTTGAGAGCATGTCCTGGTCTGGATGGGCCATGTCCCCACATGCTGCAGTCCCTGCCCTGTTGCCCTCTTGAGTCTAGAGGAAGGAGCTTTGTACCTTCCGGGGCATTGGGATGTGATCCTGACAGAAACCAATTTTGGTGTGTTCCTGAGTCTGAGGGACTGTCCTTGGGTTTGCTCTTTCACCTGCCTTCCTGGCCTGTCTTTTGTAGTTTTCCCAAAGCTGTTGTCGATGACGCTGAGTTCAGATCTACATACACGACACGGATCAATTCTTGCCTGCGCAGAGGTGACCTATGCCTTGTACAAACTCGCAGCACAGGAGCACAGGTAGGAAGACTGGGTTGAAAGAAGACACTATACTTCACTCATGATCCCCTCACCGTATAATTACAATGATCTCAAGTTTGGGAATATCTCATCCCTTTTAATTTTTGTTTATTTGTACAAGTGTTACAGTCTTTAGGTTCCCACATTTTATTTATGAAGTTTGTAATGGTCCTGTCTCCTGATGAGTCACGTCCTGTGGACAGACCACCCACCTCTCTCCAGTGAGGAGAGTGCTGCACCTGGCTGGGCATTTGACAGCCAGATGGGCCAAAGAGCCTTAGTGTACTTCAGTCCAGCACCCTACTATCTTCTATATTGCCTCATTGTTTCTGAGGCGATGAATTAGATAATAAAAGCAAAGATACTTTTTCAGAGATCATATTAAGCAACTCACATTCAACATCCTTCGTTCGTCAATAATTTAAAATACTAGAGAATATAAGTTTAAAGTTTTCCTTGAGAATTTTTTTAGTTGGCTATGTCCGTGCAAATAAAGCATGAAAAATATAGAGTCATTTGGGGAGTTGTGCTACTCAATTTTCTTACTTTTCCTCCATTGACTCTTTCTCAACAGTGAAAACTCACAGATAAATTGTATGTCCATAACCTGGTTCTTGACTCCATTTTGAGAAAAATTGTATTTTAAATCACAGTTCCTTGGGGACAGAGTATGCCATGTGGTTGTGAGCCCATCTCTCTTCCCAGGTGCCTACAGGACATTTGGTGGGCTTCCCCCTCAGTCCTGAGCTCAGATGCACAGCCCCATGTAGGGATGAAGTGGGCATCCATGGACTAAGCCGAAGCCTGGCCTTTATGTTGTTGCTCTTTGGTTGTGGGAAAAGGCATGTGAGGCAAAGTTGGGGGGGAAAGCAGACAGGAGTTTCCAGAGTTTCCCCCTAGTTGGAACACATAGGTCATGTGAGATTTCCCCAGCACTGAACTGTGATGACACGTGTGATGTGTCTACCAGGGAAACATGTTGGAGACCCAGTGCCTAGGTAGGGCTCTCACTGGGTCTGGTCATGTGGGTACCTTTGCCCAGCATGGAACAAAATTTGACATCCCCAGAAGGAAAGCAGGTGCTCAGTGTAAACCACATAGTTTGTACAGACAATCTGAGCCAGTGAGTCACCCTTATCAGTATGGGCTTGGTGGGACTCCTGCTCACACCCAGGTTCCTGGATACCAACTGAGGACTGACCTCACCAGTAGCCTTTCCAAGGACAGCAATGGGGCCTTCTGGATGAGCTCTCAGCTCGGGCTTACCAGGGACTTGTTTCTTTTCCATAGTGGTCACGTCAGTGGGGGTTGCAACTTGAAGGGAATGTCCTTACATCCTCCCCCTTTTACCTGACACTGCTTTATCTTAAATTAGAAATGGGGATATGCTCATGCTCTGTACGGGTATGTGGGACCTGGTGGGGACATGAACAAGATGATATCTTTCTGAGGCTGTGTGTTCATTGTGGTGTACCTAGGGTTCAGGTCTTGGTCCACGTGACCTCAATTGCTGTGTTTGAACTTCTGCAGGCCTGTAACGGACTACATGGATGAGAAGGCAGTGCAGGGCCTGAAGCAGATTCACCAGCAGGTTCGTGTGCAGCTCCTGACTGTGGTCCTCACGAGATGTCATGGGTGTGTTCCCTCAGGGTCTCTCCACCCTCCTCAGCCATACCTGCATTCCTGGGATCGCTGTGCATCCTCAGTCCTGGGAATGGTGGGGTGATGGAGGTGTGATTGCTCTGGAAATAGTTTCTTTCCATTGGGATCACTCTTGTGACTAGCCACCTTTGGGGTTGATCTGGGATGGGAAGACACTTCTGGGAAATGAGTGCAGACTTTCTTCTCAGGTGGAAGAATGTCCTCAGTCTCAAATGCACATTTGGTAAGCCAGTGCAGTCAGAGGAGGTGTCAACAAGGTTGAAACATGGTTCCTCTCTGTGACACTGACTATGCTCCTAGAGTGCTCAGGCAGTCCTGGATGGGGCATCAGTTCCCTTTGTATTCTTGAGGAGGTGGAGGAGTGGTATACAGAATGAGCATGGAAACCTTTGGTTTCCAGCTGAGTATCTGCAGGTAGACTCTTGAGTCTTCCGAAGTTAAACCCAGAATTTTGAGTGTGCATTTTTCTTGAGAGAAAGCATGTGCATTTTTCTGGGTTTTCAGAAACTCCCAAAGGCTTCTGTGACCCAGAGGTAAAGTATGAACTATGGATCTTAGTATTATAAGATAATACCAAAATCATTAATAAGGAATTAAGTGATTTTATTGTTTATTCCAAATAACTTTATAGTCTTTAAGATTCACCTCTTTATAGACTAATATTCCACCTTCATCTTGGACCTTGATCCTATTTGCGCCATTATTTTGCTTCATGATTTTGGCAAAGTCATTTAGTTTGTCTGCTTATGTGTTTTACTTTAAAAACGGAGTCTGGTGTTCTCTCCTGCCTTTAGAGACAAGCATGACTACAGAGTGTAGGCTGGGAAGTCACACAGGGCAGTGGCTGAGAGAGGGGCCTCCCCACTGACCGCTGCGAGCCTTGGGAAACCTGTGCCAGTCCTCTGAGCCATGGTTTCCTTTTCTGCAAAACATAGGGGGTAATAGACCCTACTTCCTTGAGTTTTTGTGAGAAGTAAGGAATGATTTAAAGAGCTTAGTGGAGTTTTGGGCAGAGTGTGAGCATGCAGTGACTTTTAGTTATAATGATAATGATGATGTTCTACAGTGCTTTTGTTCACCATGGGGCCAGAACGCAGCTTGGTCCTGGCTCTCTCCCTCTGGGTGACTGTCCTCTTCCTATCTCTCTCTGTGCCTCAGTTGTCTCCACCAGGTGACTATTGGACTTGTTGTGGGGATTAAATGAAACAGTCTACACCAGCAGCTCAGGGAGGGCTCAACAGGTGGTGAGACAGGCCTCTGTCCTGAGCCTCCACTTGGCTCTCCTGGGTGGCCCTGCACCCAGGAAACTGTTGGCTCTGCCATTTTCTCTGTTTTTTTTCATACTTGTTAATATTATATAATCCTTAGTGCATTGTTTTAAAAACTGAAATCACTTAAATAACTAAATAACTTTCAATTCTTTATTTTTTAGCTTTATGGTCGTCAGTTATACAGGTAAGCATCACAAAACCAAAGTTCTTATGTTTTGTTTCCTGACTGGAAAAATACGTTGTCAGGAAAAGTTGTGCTGGTGTGTTGATGCTTCTAAGTCCTGGACTTATATTCCACTCACCTTCCTGTGACCTGTGTGTGTTTTGTGTGAAAAAATGTCACTTATCTCAGTTTTCAAGGGACATGAAAGGTCTAACCTAGTTGGTATTTTGAAGCTTTGGAGGTTTACTTGGCATGAAATCCTTGTTCTGATTGTATGGTTTGGGTTTGGTGGTCATAGGTAGCTATGCATCCCCCCTACACCAACATGCAAGCGGGGCATCACCCTGAAAGTTTCTTCTGCTGCTTTGCAGGTAGTCCCTCTCAGATCCTCACCCATAGGCAGCCTGTGGTCTGCTCTGACATGATTACTTTGTGTTTTCTAGAATTTCCTATAGATGGAATCATACAGTAGGAAGCCTTTTGGATCCCATCATCCTGAGCATGATGTCTTTGAGATGCATGCATTTTGTTGTGTGTTCCTTTTTATTGCTGAGGCATATTCCATGGTGTATATGCACAGTGTGTTTATTCATTCATCAGCTCAAGGATGCTTGATATTTGAAATAAAGCTGCTATGAATATCTTGGCATCAAGTCTTGGTTTTCATTTTTGAGGGATAAATACCAGGAGTGGTATTGCCAGGTTGTGTGGTAAACACTTGTTTGGAGACACTGACAGACTTCCCCACAGTGGCTGTGCTGTTTACTCTCAGCCCTGCTGTTCCACATCCTGACCAGCACTGGGAGCTCTTGGTGTGGTCTGTAAATGTGAGCCCTCTTTATGGGTGTGTAGAGGGATCTCCTTGCCACCATCACTGAATACTTTCCTCATGTTAACTGGGCATTCCCATGTCTTCTCTGGTTCAGTGACTGTTCAACCTTTTGCTCACCAAAAAATTCCATTTTCTGTCTTCTCATCGAGCCACCAGAGTTCTTTATGTATCCTGGATATGAATGCTTTGTCAGATGCAGGATCTGCCAGTGTTTTCTCCTGTTCTGTGGCTTGCCTTTTCTCTTCTCTTGTGACTTTGTCATACAGCTTGTGTGGGGTAGTGAACTTCATGCTGTTCTCCTTTATCTGTGAGGGGTACAGCTTCTCTCCTGCCTTCAGCTCCTTCCACACTGGTCCCAGCACTGTCCCATCCTCTGCCACTCAGTCTCCTACTGCCATGGCCTCGGAAACCTTCCATCTCAGCCTCTTCAACTCAGTAGGGTGGTCAGACTCTGTTTGGACCTCACCCCACACTGTGCCTGGAGGGCACCCTCCCCTTGGGCCTCAGTCCTGCACTCTCTGTTTCTCAGGGTCTGAATCAGTGGTTTAGATATTTGTCCAGTTTTCTAATTGTTTAAGGCAGGCAGGCAGGAAAATCCAGATCCTATTACTCTGTCTGGGCCAGAAGCCAAAGTCTTATAAATTAATTTTTTATCCTCTCTTGGAGTGGTTCTTATATTCATGTCCACCAATTTCCTGTTGTCAGCGTCACATCTTAAATAGGTATCCAGGATGACCGAACAGGTAGGAGCTCCTCTCTGCTTTTGTTCATGATAGAATGGGGGAGTGTGCTGCTTCCTTGGGGTGGATGATGGTGTCTTTCTGGCATCTCAGATTACTTTTGTCTTTATAAAGTAAGAGTTGAGCACTGTTTGGAGTTAGTTCTATGATAGGATGATGTGGTTAATACCAGTGAGGATTATAATTTCCAGAAAAAAAAAAAATCAGAATAATTCTAGTTAGAACAGGAGACTTCTGGAAGATAGTTGTACCACATTTTTTCATTTCTTTTCATAATAGATAGGTCATACCTTCAGTGACAAATTCAACTAATCGACATTTTAATATTTTTTTGGAGCCTGAAGTTACATTTTTTACTTGGTGAGGATATTTCATGTTGTTTTATATATTAAGAGATTCTAGTTCTGAATGTTTTTATTATTTTTTAGGGGCCTGGGAGGAGAGCTCATGAGACAAGCAGGTAGGTCTGAAGGCTGGAGACCACAACCTTTTATTCTCAAATTGGAAGAGAGAGATGTCCTCATCGTGTTCATGGCATCCCTTTAGCCTGTAAGGTTCATGGCTGGATGTCACAGCCACTGTGCTCTGGCTTGCTCATGTTCCCTTGAGACACTGGCCAGCCCTTGCTGCTGCTCCTGTAATATTGACTCACTCTAATCTCCACCTCCTGGTTTTTGGGATCCAGCAGCTGCGGGGTAGCCAGCTGTTGGGTGGCTTGGCTGAGCAGAGGCGCTGCTGGTCTTCCACAAAGGGGTAATGGCATTAAAGACATCCAGTGGTGCTTTCCTTTCCTTTTCGGTATGATATTTAAATTAAACATAACTACAGCAAAGAATACTTTTTTTAGATTATTAAATGTCTGCAGGGAACTCAAATGATACCAATAGTTGATTGATACCTAGAATTCCTGAAGCCTGTTTAGCTAAACCTGCTAGAAATTTCAGGTGCTTGTTCACTTATCTGGTGGACATTTGCCAGTTGCCACAGCGGTCCTGGCCATGCAAATGCATGGAGTTCCCTCACCAGGCGGGGGCAAGGAGCTGGTATAGGTGTGACAGGTGTACCCAGAGCATGTGGGATTTGGCCAGTGGGGGGACAGTCATCACTGCCAGTGCTGCCCTCAAAACTGACCTGTAGGCTGACTTGCCCTGGCAGAGGGGCCATCCTCCGCTTTCTACCCTCCTCCTTCAGCCCCGCAGCCTTGGCACTTCTGGAGGAACTTGGATCACAGACTGCTGTGGTGACTGGAAATACAGGGGTTTGGACTGTGCAGTGAGAGGGTGGAGCGTTTCAACATGTGAGACCGTATTCCAAAGATGAGGGCGCTGTGAGTCCTGAGCACCATTGGACAGCCCGTAGATATAGGCAGCTGTGGGCAGTGTTGCCCAGACAGGGGTGGGCGCAGCACGGCATGGCTGGGAGGACCCACTAGAGTGGAGGGTGGTTCTGTGGCTATGTGGGCAGTTATATCCCCACCCCCAGGTATGCAGGGGCCTGGGGGTGGGGATACAACTGCCTGCGTGTAGCATCTCTCTGCATCTGCACCAGGCCACAGGAGCACTGCCCTGGCCAGGGCTGGAGGTGCTTCCCAAAGTTGAGGAATGCCAGTCAAACTCCAGTGGCATCAACTAGGGAGAGAGGAGGACATGGTGGGATGGTCAAAGATCTGCTGGCTCTGGAAGCTTCTCAGGAGAAGCAGCAGGGAAGCAGCTGGGCCAGCTCTTGCCTGTTGATTCAGTGAATGTTTCAGGACATGCTGTGTGTGGTTCCGGGAGGGAATCCAGAGTAGACCCAGGCCTGCTCTGCAGGACTTGGGAACACAAGCACCAAGAGCTGCTTTTGGTGAGGAGGGAAGGATGCTCACAAGCCTGGTAGAGTCTAACAGCATTGCCCACCTTGCTGAAGGGTTCTTACAACCAGGCGGTGAACTGTTCTATCCTTGGTGCTTCTCTTTGAGAATGTGAGGAGGGAGGCATAGGACCCAGTGTAGACAGTTCCAACAGTGTTCAGATAAAGCCTGGGAAACAATTTCTCCAGATGTTCCTTAGGGAAACGACCAGACCTGAGGGTCTGGGGCCTGGGTTCCTACAAACATTGCTTTAGTACAGATGGATGGCTTGTCTGGTGTCTGAGACTTCACTGTGTTTAGCCCTTCACTTGGAAACTGTGAGATGTGGAGGGGCAACTAGTAAGGAAGTTTAGGAAAATGCCATTGTGTATGGACTTATGCTGAGAACTGTGTGGTCCGAGCAGGGGAGAGCAGGCACAGGGCTCTGGGAGCCCATGGCTAAAACATCAGGGCTGTGTGACCCTCTCATGCTTTGTGTCCACACCTCCCATCCTGACCTGATGGGGACTTGCCCCGAGGCCTGCAACCGTCTGCCTCCAGCCAGGTCCAGAGGGACTTCTCTGCTGAGAGGTGCCAGCTTGCATTTCTGTTGGTGTCAGCTCAATATTCTCATGGGTTTGATGGATGTCACTGAAAAAATACATCCTGGAAATGTGAATCAGTTTCTATCAGCTGACATATGGCAGGTAGACTTGCCAGTTCTGCAGTGATCCCTGTTGGCCAAGATCAGTACGTAGTTTTTGGATGTAGACCTAGTCATGGTCCCCAGAGCACAAATTGCAGAGACATCACCTTCCTGGCGTAACCTGTGGGTGACCTCTCTTCTCAGTGGGATTGAGGCTGTCTTCCAAGCATTGTGTTCCCCAAGCTCGTGACCTGTAAACTGGTTCTGGACCTCAGATGCTAGCTTGGTTTGGGACGGGGTGCAGTTGCTCTCAGAGGGTCTGCTGTGTACTTGCCCGTGGCTGGAGCCATGCTCTGGAGGCAGCCGTTGAGGTAGTCCTTCGACCTTTACACGACCTTCACGAGTGCCCTGTATGCTGCAGGGACTGCTTTTTGTGTCACTCTTGGTGTTTGAGCAGTAAGTTTGCACAGAAGCTCTTGCCCACCATGAAAAGAGGGAATGAAAAGGACATTTATAATCCCAGCAGCTAGAGATGCACAGTTGGTGCCTTAGTGATCCCTTCGGGTTAATGTTCCTTTACACATCTGTGCTTTATGAAGTTGGCTCACATCATGTATCCTGCTTTATAACAGTCTGCTCTTTTTATTTAATACATGGTTGGTAGCTTTCCGTGTCAATTAGACAAACTACTTCAGTGTTCTGGCTCCAGAGTGCCTGCCCTTAGATGTCCAGATTCAGGCACAGCCAGGCCGCTATTGGCCTGAGTGCTATCGCCACCTACCCATGACACGCAGAATTGTCCTGAGCTCAGGAAACAGGAAATGACTGGCAAAAAGCACAGGTATACACCATGTCTGTGCAGGATACGGAGCAGCTTGGTTCCCACAGTGTGTTAGGCATCATGTGCAGGAACGTTGTGTTTACACTTGTGGATTAGAGGGGGAGAATGTTCTTTTTTTGTTAATTACTTCTTGGTGAATGAAAGCCAATGTGTTTTGCCAAAGATTTTTAAAAAGGTACCAGTACTGCTATTCTGGTGTATGGCATTTGCACGCTGCCCCAGATTCTTGAGTGTTCTGCTCTGAAGGGTAGCTGTGGTTTGTGGTCTATAGGAGGAGGCTGTGTTCAGGATGGTTTCTATCTCCCCACAGCTTCTGCCCTCTGCTTTGGAAAGCTACCCGGAGGGGGCGCATCACTTGGGGGGGTATATCACTGGGGTTACTGTTGGGGGGATTATCAAGGTGCATCACTGACTGTGTTGCTGGAGCATGTATCATTGGGGTTGAAAGTTGGGGATTTCATTGTTGGGGCATGTGTTGTTGGGGGCCTCATTGTTGGGACATGTGTTGGGAACCTCACTGAGGAGTGCACTCTGGGGGGCATCGTTAAGTGGTCTTTGAGGGAATGCACTGCTGCTCTCTCAAGCCTGCTGCTGGCTTCTAGCTATTGTATTTGCTCAGAGGGATCACCGGGGGAGGGGGGGGTCAGGGGAGGAATGAGATGAGGAGATTGACCCCACTACCTCCACTGCCTGCATCCCTGAACCAAGGTCCCAGCTCCTGGCAGCCCCTTCTCAAGCCTCTCTGGGTGCTGGTAACCATTTGTTCCCCTCAGGGACTTGCCAAGGGGAAGCCTGCTGCTTCTATGGGGACCCTGACTGAGCTGGACTGTAAACACAAGTGTTTCTCCTCCTTGTTCATTGTTTCCCTCCTAGAAAGTTATTTTTCCTTTCAACTTTAAGTATAAATAGTTTAGAAAGTGAAATAGTTCTGCAAAGAAAGTTTCTGTATCTTGGCCCCATACCTCTGATCCAAAATTTGTATTAGTCCAGAGCCAACCCTTTCAGTTCTTTCAACTGTCTTTTTATCTCCACTAGTTTCCATCTTTCTAAGTTTCGTGCTCAAACAGCTGCTTTCTGACATCCTTAGTTTTAGGTGTGCTCGTTTAAATGAGACAAGATGCAGCTCCTGTCAAATAAGAAATCCAGTGGATTCCCAGCCTGCACATAGGGAAGTGGCTAGTATTCACCTTCTGTCTTAAGCCAGAATGCTGTGCATGTGTGTCTGTGAGGCATGTGGGTGAGAACGCTGTGCGTGTGAGAAGTTAGCTGCCAGTCTACATATTTCTCTATTAGAGATAATATTTTCATTTTTCCTGGCTTCTGAGATTTCATCCTTACCTGTGGTTTTTAGCAGTTTTACTGTAACATACCTAGAATGAATTTTATTTGTATTTATCTTATTTGGTGCTTTAGGGTTTATACTGGTTTCATAACTATAGTTTTTGTAGATATTTTGATCATTTTGGAAAGCTTCTCAGTATCTCTTCAAATGTTGCTGTTCTATCCTCTCCTCTACTTTTTGGGACTCTTGTTGTCTATAGCTCATTTGGATCATCTCATTTAATCCTTTATGTCTCTTACACTGTGTATAATTTTGTCTCTCTGATCCGGTTTGGATACTTATTTGGCTTTTATTCCATTGTCACTAATTCTCTTTTCACCTGTCATCTGCTATTAAGCTCATGCATAAATTCTTAATTCTGTTATTTTTATCTGTCAGAACTTCTATTTGTTTATTTTTTGTGGTCCTATGTCCTCATCCTTGTATTCAATAATTTCTTTCACCTCCTTGTACATACTAAGCATCGTCTAAAATCTGCCTAATAATGTCATCATCTAAAACTTCTGTGGTTCTGTTTCTAAAGGACTGGATATATAGTATATGAAAATTTGTAGACAGTCTCCATAAAGCCACAGGAAAAAAATTATAGAAATGCTCTGAGGCCTGAGAATGTTCTCCTTTCCCCAAAGACTTTACATTTGCTCTTGACAGGAGGCCAGGGGCGCTGGCAGTCTGGGGTCACCTCCATCCAGTTTCAGGATGTATGAGGATTGAGTAATGGGCTTCTGCCAGTCAGTCTGCAGTTTACACTTATATCTAGGGTTTGGTCCTTCGGGTTTAAGACCTATTGCAAAGGCATCACTTGTCCCCTAGTAGCTCTGGGCTCCCAAGTTTTGTCCTACTAGCCTTAGAATCTCTTGGATGTTCTGGTGGTGTTTCTGGATTTTTGACATGCCAGTCTTTGCACAAATTTTTGTTAATTCTCAGTGCTACATATTTTGTTTTTCATTTTGTTCAGCTTTTTAAAAATGTCTTGACTGGAGGATTGGTCTGTATTACCTACTCTGATAGTTTTAAAAATTACTTTTTATTTTGAAATAATTAAAGACTAACAGGAAGTTACAGAATTAGTAGTAGACCCTGTGCATAGCTCATGCAGCCTCCCCCGTGGTGATGTCTCACATAATAGCACAATGTCAGGTCCAGCACATTGGCATGGATGCTGTGCCACTAAGTAGGCTGCAGACCTACTAACTGGTACCAGTTTTTTTATTTATGTATGGTGTAGGCTTGTGAGTCTAGTTCTGTGCAAATTTGTGCCCTGTGTAGCTTTGTGTAACCAACTACACAGTTGATCAGAGACACAGGCCTGCTGTTTCCCACAAAGATTACCCCTCAACTTTCTTTCTATTCATACCTTGCTACCCAGACCTCAACCTGTGCTCTGTCCCTATCATTCTGTGCTTTTTAAAAAGTATAAGAACTACAATCATAAAAATCTTCAAAGAAATTTTAGGAGACATTATAGGATAATGTTTGTCACTAAAAAAAAAAAAAACTTCTTAATTTGGAAATTGTCAAATCTGCATGAAAGTAGAGGGAAACCATGTAACAAGCCTGTCTTTACTGCCTTGTCTTGTCTGTTCCCTCAGCATGTTCTGTCCAATCCCCAGCCCAGAATTCTAAAGCAGATCTTGGATATTAATTAAGCGGTAGTAATCCCTCCCTGTGTATTTTTAACTGGTGAGAACTAGTTTTCTGGTTCTTTTTTTTTTAACTTAAAAAAAAAACCTCATGTCAAATAACTCCCAGCTAACAGAATTAATAATAGTTTAACAGGCTAGAAACAAACATAAGGAGATAGTTATGTTTGTCTTTATATGAAAGAATATACCATGTATAAGGTTGGTAGAGAAAATATATATTTAGAGAAAACATCTTACTGCAGCTGAAAGATTAAAAGTTATATATAGGATGCAAAGACTTCTTAAAATTGCAAGCGATACAACAGAAAATTGGGCAAATCAGATAGTTGGGCATTTCACATAAGAGCATACCCAAATGGCCTGTAAGTTGATGAAAGGGTGTTCAGCCTCACCTAGTAGACAGGAAAACACTAGTTAACTTAATGATATGAGAACAGTTTTCATCTTTCAAGTTAGCTGCAACTAAAGCTGGGAAACTCTGGCGCTGACGGACACAGGTGAGGTGGGTGAGGGTTCTCTTTCATGGAATATGAATTGCAGTAGTCTTTGAGTTTGCCATCTGGCAGTATCTATCATGATTAGAAATTGCATGGTCTCTGTTTTGCAGTGACACTCTGGGGAATCTGTCCTTACTGGTGTAAAGGGGTAGACGGACCACCTTTGTGTCTGCAGCCATGCATCTGGCCACTTCGTGTGTAGTGACAAAAAGTGGTAGGAAAGCTTAGCCCATTGGGAGAAATATCGAATCAACTCTTTATATCCATATTATAACATATTATACATCTATTTTTAAAAGTACATGAAATTTTTCCTAGTTGATTACATTGTTAGATAACAGGTGGTAGCCAGAGAAATACACATGGTGTTGGTGTTGAGGGGAGTCACTGGTTCTGCTCAGGTGTCTGCCTCCTGCACCCCTGGCCCCACGTGGCAGGCAGGGCTATGTCTTCCATCATGGTTAGTGTGAGTTATGAACTCTGAGCAGATATGATGGATGTTACTTGGAGTTTGAAGTGCTGGAGGTGACACCTCTGTCACTTGGGTCCCTAAGTGACAGTAAGGGGTCTGTGTTGAGGTCCAGGAATCAGCAAGCTCCTTGTGTAGTTCCCTGACAGGGTCAGCCCAGGTCCTCTGAAGTACATGTAGGTCTTGTTACCCCAGCAGGGCCTGGAGCTCCTCCGTGTGTGGGTGGACCTAGAGATCTCTGTTCCAGCCAGGCCTGGAGCTCCTCATACTGCCAGGCCTGGAATTCTTTGTATTGACTGGGCCTGGAGCATGTTCTTCCAGGCTGCTCATCAGAGGAGTGCCCTGGGCTTGGTCGTGGTCAGGACAGATGGTTCTGGGATGTGTCCAGCCCTGGCAGTGGAGTGGGGTAGGTGGAGGCAGGAGGAAGCTGACTATATATAACGCAAAATGCAGCAAGTCCAAGGTATGTGATGGGCACTTTTGGAAAAATAACATTGCATTTATCTTTCTTTTTTCTAGTGTGCCTTTTAATAGAAAATTTGTCACTTTCCAAAATGCCTTTTAAAGGTGACACCATAATTGGTAAGTACATTTGTTCTTAATGACTCACAGAAGAGCATTTTCTCCTAGAATGATTTCAAATTAAAAAGTAAAAACAATCCTGTTAGTGTGGGTGATAAAGGACTACAGTTCAAAGGCTCATAGTATTAGAATAACTTGTCTTGACATTGCCACAAGAACCTGTTGTAAACATTGAGCATCCACCATCCTCTCCCCCGCAAACAAGAGGGGCCTTTCCCAGTTGCATCTTCAGCACTCCTGCCTATGGCTCTGCCCCTCACTGCTACACCCATTGTCAGGGGTTCTTGATCAGTCCTGTTTTCCAGGTGGATGGTTGGGAGCCCTAGTAACCCAGGCCCTCATGAAACAGAACAGTGCTGGCAGCCAGCACCAAGGACCCTGTGGGCAGAGGTGGTGCCATCCCCTCAGCAGCCCTGTGCCTGCTGGAACTGGCCAGAGAGAGTACAGTGGGAAGGGAGCTGCCTGGGCCTCTTTGTCTCCAGGCTGTCTTTGCAGCCTAAGAAGATACAGCTTTTTTTTTTTTTTTTTTTTAAACCGAATAGACTTAACATTTATTGGCTGGTGTTAGATTTAATTTAGTTGAATATTTGGGATTATATTGGTGGTAGCCAAGGGGGAGAGATATAGGAAAAGACTACTTGATGCCTGTAGATGTAATAAGAGAACAAAATTTTCTCAAAATGTGATGTTTAAATCACTAAGTTTGCAGAATGCTAGTATTTTCCACAATAAAAATTTTTTCTTAGCCGGGCTTGGTGGCTCAGCCTATAATCCCGTGCCTTTGGGAGGCTGAGGTGAGTGGATTGCCTGAGCCCGCGGGTTTGAAACCCACCTGGGCAACGAGACCTCATCTCTACAATAA